>NC_089751.1:38425616-38443116 GCF_040412425.1 Macrobrachium rosenbergii | reverse complement strand
AAAGATTGGTAGAATTCACGTAGATGCCGTCATAGCCAAAAAATATATTTTTAAATCAACAAACTCATCGTAACAATGCTTCCTGATCACCTTATACGGAAGTCGCACATTCCACGATTGGGGAAGCTTTTCGCCACATTACTGCCTTTCCGAATGCAATATGCAATATATATATTTGCAGCTTTCCAAGTCGCCCGGAAATGTATAGCTCTATCAACCACGAGTGATTTAGAGAGACAAGGAAAGCATGAGACGGAAAACTACGGCAGTATACTGTAATTATTTTAGACGGCATACAGCGACATAAATTAACGAAATATAACGAAAAAAAATTCATGGGCATGTCATGAAAACCAAACCTCACGAGAAAATAAGTTCAAAATTTTATTCTATATACACTCAGAATTTTATGAAGCATATTTACATTTCGAATCACGAACCCTACCGCATACCAAATCACTGGAGTCATGCGTCCACATCTCAGCTTCTAAAATAAAACATCACAAGTACCATACCTAGACCGTCATAAATAGAACATTTTAACAGGATGTGACGATAAACAAAAATAAGGAGAGAAAAAATCCAAATCTAGAGAGAAACGGAGATTAGAATCTTCACACATACGAGTACACTGACATCCAACACTAAGAATTCGTACCGAGATACAGATATGACGACAAAATGACATTCAAAATTAGAGAGACATCATAAGGCCCGTATCCAGAGGCAAGCTGAAATTCGAATCAACCGGTACAGAACGAGGCTCTTATGCGAAGAGACATGGCGACTCACTTTATCAGGCCCAAAAGCTAACTGGAACAAATAACAAAATCGAGGGAGACTCATTCATACTTAAGCTGACGTGGTCATAATGAGATATGAGTTGCATATAGAATTTAGGCCAAAGGCCAAACACTGGGATCTATGAGGTCATTCAGCGCTGAAATGGAAATTGACAGTAAAATGTTTTAAAGGCGTAACAGGAGGGAAACCTCGCAGATGCACTGTGAATCAATTGCTAGAGAGGGTGGAAAATCAGATGGAGGAAAGAGAATATGAACTGAGGTACGGTAAAAGGAACGAAAGGGGTTGCAGCTAGGTGCCGAAGGCACGCTGCAAAGAACCTAAGGTAATGCCTGCAGCACACCTCATGCGCACTATCCCTCTTCGGGGATAATGAGAAATGCCTCCCAGAGGCAGCAGTGATCCCCCAAATTTTACGCCATAGTCTGGAAGACATAATCTAGATATGGTGAGACCCTGATCTAGAGGACACCATGAGACCTTTGACATAAAGGGCTCAAGGCGCCCCTAATTTGAAGATACCGAGAAGGCAAACTCGAAGTTCGAATAATTAAAGGTAATGTATGGAGAAAAATTAATTAGGTACTGGAATAAAATATAAATCCAATGCAAAAACAGCATCTATATGTATATGTATTTTATATGCGTATGTATAGGTATATGCATATTTGTATGTATATGCATATATGTGTTATATACATACATACATACACACACACCAAATATATATATATATATATATATATATATATATATATATATATATATATATATATATATATATATATATATATATATATATGATAATTAAAAGACGTTAAGTGTCACGAAGCTCTTTTCAAACGTTTCTGTAAAATCTTTTCTAATCTAGATAAATTACAAAAATCATTTTGTCTGGATGAGGGATTTCTCGATAGGCAACCTAGATAAGTACATCCTTAAATTGGCAAGGTTTCGATTTACAAACCACCAAATGTTAGTCTGATTATTTCTTCTAGGCTCGAATCCCGAGCGAGCCGGAACTCTACGCGAGTTCCGTTAAGTCCTACTGACATAAGCAATTATTTATCTAATAGATATTCTTCAGAACCACAAAGATAACATCTTCTAGAGCCACCGCCCCCCGCCCCCTCCGAAGATAATTTGTATAATGAAATTGCATGTGCACTGTGTGTCTGCGCTCGCATGTATTTGTGAATGTAAACGTGTACGTCTGAACGTGTGAGCTCCACATGCGATAAAACTTACTGACGTTAACATTTATAGTGGTGAATACGGAACTTGACGACAAACAAGGAATAAATAAAAAAAAATAGTGATGATAATAATAATAAATTTACTATCATTTCCATTTTGAACATCGCTGCATCAAAGGACATTACGATGCAATCTAGAGCATGTCTTCAGCTACACATTCTTTTCCTGAACATGACATTCTCAACAGACTTAAAAATCATCGGTGGCACGATACCGCGTCACAAAAAAGGAAAAAAAAAAACAAGAAAAGGCAACTCAAAAGCCACAGTAAACTAACAACTTGCGGCTGATCCTGAGATAATAAGAAGAAGTAAGGGGTGAGTGAGTGAGAGAGAAAGAGAGAAAAGACAATCAATAACCGAGTAAAGGGAGTACGAAGAAGGCGGAGAGGGGGTTGGGAGGGATGGGGGGGTAGGGGGTAGGGGGTAGGGGAGTGTGGTCCTTGAGGCTGAGTCACAAACAAAGCTCGTTAGCCTGTTTGCACGACACCAGGCTGGGGGAAACCACATACTGCAACTTCCATCCATTTGTTGATACCGCTTTCATTAGAGTGGCGGTACACTGAAGGAAGAGAGATACACTGCAAGATTCACAGCACACAGTCATGCATGACCTAAAACGTTGCATCCTTCTAGTGCATACTTCCAGTCACTTTCTAAATGAAAAAGTCTGATTGTTAGCGCTTTCTCTCTAACCATCTCTTGGCATTGGCTGATGGTTGCAGGGAAGACGCTGAAAGAAATATCTACAGCTACTAAAGTTTTTTGCCTATGCAAAACTTAAAACTCAAACTGAAATAACTTGTTTTTTTTTCCCCGCATAGTGAAGTTGACGCTCGCATGTACATAAGTCACGCTTAACGAAGAACCTTTGCTCTTGGAGAGTAGTGTAGGGGGTGAAGGAGTTTAGTTTACATTCGAGGAATAATGACGCTAATCAAATTCAGCACCAATTCTAATTTAGGGAAATAGCTGCCTTTCTGCAGTGAACTATTTTTTGACAGAGATCTCAAGAATACTACTTAGAAGAAATACACTTTTAGAAACGTCGTAGCTGAAATACCTAATTTTCTATGAAGAAAACACCCAAAGCCATTAGTGCACAATAAATATGACTATTAATCTAAAGTAGCACCAATGCCCACTTTTTGTAATTAGAAATACTAGTTGAAGAAAAGACTCTAACATGTTCTTGGCTGTAAACATTCTGTGTCGAAACCTACAAAATACAACACAGAGGCGACGCAAAACAGCATGACAACAAGACTCCTCCCATTCCCGTATCTGAGCCACATCTATTTCATCGCATGCCAATACCAGTTCCTCGGAGGAGAAGACGCCCTAACACGGCACGTAGTGTCCGAAGACTCTCCCGAATATTCCCCCACGAGCCGAAATTTATCTTCTACGCAACGCAACTCCGATAAGGCCAGCGGTGAATTATTCAATTTATGGCCTCATTGATCGGCCTGTGCTTATTTAAAGCACGCAAATGCGTGACGTCAGCCGAAGGTATCATAAATAACACCGTTAGGTGGCACTCCGTCAGTTTCTTAATACCACGGGGAGGAAATTAAGAGGAGTGAAGAGGTTTCTTTTTGAAGGTTCATTAAGTGTGATAATCATACAGGGACCAATGAATAGATCCCTACATATGACAGTATTAATATTATATTAAACCTGTGTAACAAGAATTTTATCTGTAAGTAGAAAATCCTCAATGTCCTTCTTTTCCTTGTAATAAAGACATCTTTTAACTAGCCTCTATAACATAATCAATAACAGAAAAACAAAAATAAAGATGACTTTTAATAAAACAATATTTCTTGCAAATGTTACTTGAATGAATACGCATTGGTGGTCATGACAATTAATCATTAGAAGTCAAAATTGCTTTCATAAATATGTAAATAAACAAGTACGCCCTGAAAACAAAAATCTCCCCCAAGTCTGGGCAGCTTGCCTTTCTTCATACAAGAAAGGGTAACTTCCTTCAAACAAGTTACATTCTTACCTCTCCTAAAATCTAACCATTTATTGTCCGTCAAGAAGCCTACCTACCTAAAGCAAAATAAACAAAAATACACACACATGTCCTTATTGAATGACAAAATATGTATTTATGTTTGCATGTATATTACTGTATATGTATGTATATATATATATATATATATATATATATATATATATATATATATACGAGTATATATATATATACAGTATATACATATATATATACACAGTATATATATATGTTTATATAAAATATATATACACACAAATAAAAATATGTGTGCGTGTGTGTCAATACCAATATAAGATACACGAGGGCAATCGTTAAAGAATATTGATAAAATACCAGAAGTCTTCCTAAGTAAATGTAAATATTCTACAGTACCAGTTGGATGGGCATGCCGACATAATGGTTCTTAGCAAGGTGTAATTAAGATATTCTTGGCATTACTTTCATTTTACAGATCGTGCTTATGATAGTGAATAGAACTTAGAAAACACGATGCAAGTACTCGTACACAGAATAATAATAGCAAATTAGCTAAACGAAGAGCCAGGAAATAAATACAACAGGCCAAAAAAAATTACGAGGAAATATTTTTTCTTTCCTTCTTTAAATCTTCAGATGAAAGCCATTACGGAGAGTCAACAGACTATAAACCCAAGGGGACTCCAAAGGGAACCAGCCGGCAAAGAGAGACAGCTTAGGGGAAAAGGTGATAAATAAATAAATTTGAAGAAGATCGCACTGGAGAACAGACTTCAAACAAAGAAGACCCCAAAAACATTCTAAAACATCTCCTCAAGAGATCAACTTTTTGAGAAACCCAGAAAGCGATATGACGTATATGGGTCTCAAAAGTCAATTTCTTATTAAAAGTTACACCTAAAATCTTCAAGGACATTGAAAGCCTTACCATTTAAACGTAAATCAGGATGCAAAGGGAGAAGTGTTTATAAAGGAAAAACAACACACACACACAAAACAGAAGAGGAGGCAGACAGTCCAACAGTTGCAGCAGGATTCAGCACATTCAGAAAATAAACTCCCGAGAAAATGCTTAAAGGAGAGAGAGAGAGAGAGAGAGAGAGAGAGAGAGAGAGAGAGAGAGAGAGAGAGAGAGAGAGCCGCAGCGGAACGAGTATGGGGACATAAGTAATACTTAACTCATCAAATAAAGTCTCCCATGATTAAATCACATGCGACCATTATCCATGAAACGGCCATGTGACCGACAATGTGACGAAGGATGTCACTTAACAAAATGAATTTCAGGGATCGTTTTTTATTTTACAGTCCCCATAAACATCCCTCTAAAAGACGAAATTTCAAATGGAGATTCCATGACGTTATTTCAAAAGCAATGGTTCAGAAGAAATTAAATCCCACGCATCGTTTTTACAAAATTATTTCTTCAAACACTCCAATGAAAAATACGGATGTAAAAAGCTTTTTATCAAATTATTCGAAAAAAAAAAAACTGGATACCCAATAGCCGTTTTAGTCCAACGATTTCTAAAGCAACGCCGTTGAAAACAGAGAATTTCACAAATCATTTTTACTACATCATTTACAAAACTGACTGAATACCAGTGATTGCAAGGAATTCAACGTAAACTTTTTTTCAATGAAATATTTTTCAGATCGTCACCCTATTTTTCAGATCGTCACACTGTCACTGAAGAGAGTGAGTCTGACAAAAACGTTCCTTATAAAATAAATATTTCTCAATAACAGATAACTCTTCCGTTTTCACGGCTGTCTGGCATCCACAGAATTTCGTGAGAAAATAATGAAACAAGACGTTGCACGGAAGGATTCACACGTCACCACACATTACCTTTGGACATTGCTCGTTTCCTAAAATAACTTTGAAACAATAATGCGCAGGAGATTTCCGTTACAAGTCGTTCCTAAGGTATCTAATATAACTGACATTCCTAGCTATAATATATCATTTAGTTTCATACAATGCGGTTACTAAGTTATCATTATATTCTCCTACTATCTTGTAAACTTTAGAATTCGCAGACTTTCACATGACAGACTGATATAAAAGTACCTCTTACTCTTAAATCTAGCTCTAACAATATATTGATAAGTAGACAGATAAATGGATATAGTATATTGCTAGGTCTACCTATAAAAACATAGACTCCATGTTCCGATTAAATCATTTTGTTTATAGGAATCTGCTGTCCATGCACTGGTACTGCTCAATGATTGTTTCTCCTCTTACAACCAACCTTTACAATTCTCTCCTTACTTCTGTTCTTAATGGCCTGGTAAAATACCATCGTTCTGGAGGCGTCTTTCACTTCCTTCGGGTTTACCGTCTCTCTCTCTCTCTCTCAGCTCTGGTTCGATTAATAACATCCGACTGTCCACAACAACCTCAACAGGAGAGAGAGAGAGAGAGAGAGAGAGAGAGAGAGAGAGAGAGAGAGAGAGAGAGAGAGAGAGAGAGCTGGAAGCTTGATTTCTTTCATATGTTCTCTATATCCATCACGATGATTAAAGTCCATTTCCGACACATATGTCACATAATCTTGAAGTTCGACTACTACGGACTTAAATTCTGAATCAAACTGAAGTATGAAAACCATTTACTGACCTCTCGAATCTTTTACTCAGCTATTTTCAACTTCCTTTCTCCATAGCTTTTTTTTTTTAAACTAACTTTGACATCTGCCTTCCCAAACAACAAAACCCGGTAGAAAGGAAGTGCCGTCAGTGCACCTCACACGGTTCACTGCACGCATTACTTAAGGTTCTTTGCAGCGTCCCTTCGGCCCCTAGCTGCAAACCCTTTTATTCCTTTTGCTGTAACTCTTCATCTTCTCTTCCATCTTAATTTCCATCCTCTCCTAGCAGTTGTTTCAACATTTTCAGCGCTGACAGACCTAATAGGTCCTAACAATTGGCCTTCGTCCTAAATTTTATATTCCAATCCCAATTCCAAACTACGAAAGAAAATGACTGTAACGACAAGGGTATCAGAATTTTACTTAACGACCCAAAAAACACATTGTGTTTTAATTACTCATTCACTCATACATTCGCCCAAAAGACTATCTTCGCACAGATATATCAAATATTGTACAGTATCTGATTTCAGGAAAGATTAGCGGAACTATTCTTGATTACAATCTATAATAACTTCATCGTAAGCGTAATATGGCTAAATAATCCCGAAAAAAGAGCAGAACAATGTAAAAACATTGAGGTAGTTAAAATATCTGAGGAAAAATGTAAAATCAGACGCAGTCACAAGACGAGGGAGGTTCACTCTGCATAAAAAAAACATAACAAAAGAACATAAAACAAGAAGCAAAGATAAAATTCCCACTGACCCCTTGACCTAGTGTGAGGTCCACGTCCTTTAGCGCAGCTTATAGGCTTTGCCATCACGAACATTACACTGATTCTTTCTGAAGAAAAGCAGGAAGACATAAAGAGATGAAAAGGAAAGGGGCCAGGCACATGAGGAAAAAGATGAGAAATCCTTGACACCGCTGTTCTAAATACCCAATTAATTAAAATCACTGAACAGAATTTTTCAAGGAATTTACTATAAAGCAGGCACTACGTCATCATTATATTTTCCCGTCGCAACATTCCCAACGATACTTTAAGCAAATGCCACTTGAACTGCTTCAAGACCTGTACCCAATAATCCGGTAATATATTTCACAAATAAATTGCTCATAATGGCGCGACACAACCGTGTTCTCAGAAACTAATGCCTTTCTTCTCGGAGCATAAGACGCCTTCGCGTGAGGAAAGGAACATTCCACTAATTTCAGGGACACCTGGGTGCTCAAGGGTAGATTCCACGTCAGGACACAACAACGCAATTGTAAGTCAAGTGCCTCGATTCTTAATAAGACGCCTATTACTATGACATATGATGATTTGTGCGAATTCTTGGTCAAAAATATATATACTGTATATACTAGACGATGGAATTTTTTTGGGATATTCAGCAATGGATAAAGATGCTTAAGGCATCTTACTATGATGCCACAGTAGATTGAATATATAACGAACTACGTAGAAAATCAGAATCCAGCATTCTGTATCATTCGTTTGTTTCTCTTTCTTACGAAAAATAAAAATACGAAAAGAATATGCATCCATTCACCGCCAAATATATTTCCGTACACGCTTATTTCATTTACAGAAAGTACTCTGGGATGAGATTGCTAGCCCACTGCCCTTCTCCTTGGCAACAACTCACTATAAGTATCTGACTGACAGCATCAGATAGCCACGGTGGATTATAAGGAAATGGGCTGAAATTAGATTTGGGGGTTGGTCATACTGGACCACGCTCATACGCAGAGTAACCAATTTCATCCACCATCGACCGATCCGAAGGTACCAATTTCCATGTCCGTGACGTCGACATCTGAATTCCTTGGAAAGGTTTCGAGCGGCACCACAGAGCAGCCTTCTCTTCAGAAACGTTCTGTTGCGCTTTACTTTTCGTTGCGTTAATTCTTTTCCGTTCTCTTCCAAAACAAAAGACACTTAGCTTTTAACTTCGAATCTAAATATTTATTAAATAATGCTTATTTTTAATTCGAGATAAGAGCGTCTTAAAAAATGGTATGAATATACAAGTTAAAACTGAACAGTAAAAAGAAATGTGAATTTCCTCAAGATGAAGTAATGCTGTCTTTCATATTTTCAAAAAACGGTAACAAATAATTTCAAAAACTTTAAAATCTAATTAACCCCAACTGACATTGAGAGAGAGAGATTGAGAGAGAGAGAGAGAGAGAGAGAGAGAGAGAGAGAGAGAGAGAGAGAGAGAGAGAGAGAGAGAGAGAGATTTACCGTGCACAATCCAAGTCTTTACCGTAATCACTGCATCCAATTTCGGGTACCAGCAATGCAGACTTGTTGCAATTTGCTTTGCTAAAAGAAGGTAGAGGAGTAGGAGGAAGGAAAGTGGATGGGGGAGGGGGAGGAGAGGAGTAGGAGGAAAATGGAAAATAGATGAAGGAACAGGGAGAGACAAAACGAGTTGAGGAAAAAGCCGAGCAGCTACACGGCCACAAATGGACACGAGTTATGTAATCATTTCTTTACTCTTGATCTGTCTTTTCAGTCTTCAGGGCCAAATCTGACAACTGTCAATAAAGCACTGGAAATTCATTTATGACGCACTTTCCTCTACGATGACCTTTACTGCTGTGACGCTAGTTTGACAATTAATCAATCATCTGGTTTAAAACGAAGCAACTATAGTGACTCAAAGCATCTGGAGCCTGGTTCATTTCTTTGCCTGTTTTCGCTTCTCGGGTTTGACAATCAATGTTCTTTAATCATTTCCATACCCATTATCATTACGTACAATATTCCAAGTTATAAAAAAAAAACTTCCAAAACTTATCTCACGTACCCATCGACTTTCCATATCCTAATACAGTTAATAATTCATTAGAAATAAATATAATCACCAATATCTTTAAAATATATAAATATTTATCTAAAGAAAGTGCATAAATTTCTTTAGTTGTCAATAACACAGTTAACAAACACAAATAAATAAATACACCGTGAAACGACTCATGCGGGTCTACTCAGCAGAAATGCCATAGGATCTAGTTTGAGCGCCAAAGTTCCAGGAAAAATTGTTGAATGATGTATTTACACAGGAATGAAACAACCCAAATACTTGGTAAACAATTATCTGTGATGTAGTGATCATATAGACTTGTTACCTCAGTCATCCTCTTGCTACCGTGGTGTTAACATCTGCTTCAGAAAAGTAACTTCTTGAACCCATGGAAAATAAAAATTTTGAGATGAGAGCTAACATCAAGTTCCTGACCAAGCTTGATTGGAAACCAGGAAAAATTATTGAAGCTTTGCAACAAGTTTATGGAGATTCTTCTCCATCTAAATCAGTTGTTTATGATTGGATAAAGCGATTTAAGGATGGTCGGGAGGACCTCAAAGACAACCCAAGAGAGGGAAGACCATCGACTGCAAAAATGAAAGAATTGTGGCTTTGGTGCAGAATCTAGTGGATGAAGATCGTCGGATTACTATCGATATGATAGCTAATGAAACTGGGATCTCCCATGGTTCCGCATTTTCAATTTTAAATGAAAATCTTGGTTTGAGTAAACTTTCAGCACGTTGGGTCCCAAAAGCGTTGCGCGAAGACCAACTGCATCAAAGAGCTGAACTTTCTCTTGCAGTTTTAACGAAGATTGAATCAAATGAATCAGAGTTTTTGACCGGATTGTTACTGGAGATGAAACTTGATCCATCAATATGACCCAGAAAGTAAAATTCAATCAAAGCAATGGTTACCAAGAGGTTCAGCTGCACCAGTGAAGTTCAAAGTGGCGAGATCTGCCCAGAAGGTTATGGCAACAGTGTTTTGGGACTCCAAAGGAGTGAATTTGATTGATTTCCTTGAAGGACAAAAAACAATCACCGGGAACTACTACAAAGGTGTTTGCAAAAAACTGGAGACTGCATTGGCTAAAAAACGTCGAGGAAAGTTGCACCGCAGAATTTTGTTCCATCCAGCACATTCATCAAGGGTTGCAAGAGAAGTCCTACGGAAATTTAGGTGGGAAACTCTTCCACATCCTCCTTATAGTCCTGATCTTGCTCCTTCAGATTTTTTCCTGTTCCCAAAACTCAAGGAACACTTAAGAGGAGTCCGGTTTGAATCTTTGGATGCTGCTAAACATGCAGTTTCAACATGGTTTAATAGAAAGGCCCCAAATTTCTACAAAGAAGGGTTGCAGAGGTGGAAACAGCGCCTTGAAAAGTGTATAGAGTTACATGGTAGATATGTAGAAAAATTATGTTTGAATTTCCTTAAATAAAGAGTATATTGAATTTTTCCTGAACTTTTTGACTTACCCTCGTATATACAGTATATATGTATATATATATATATATATATATATATATATATATATATATATATATATATATATTTATATATATATATATATATATATATATATATATATATATATATATATATATATATATATATATATATATTACATAAATATATGTGTTGTGTGCATATACAGTCAGATATATACAATTCATGAAAAAGCTTTCATGAGCAACAAAATACTTGTACATTTTCCCCGCTTGAAAGACTTACTCTTCCAGTAGCACCATTCATCTCTGGAGCCCTGGTCTCTCGCAAGACACGCAGGTTAGATTCTACGCCCAATGTTGTTTGCCTGGATTCCCTCTTGAATGAAAGTTTATCTACAGGTGAAAGTGAGGCTGAAAGGTCAAAGGGTGAGGTGGGTAACACGCACTGGTAAGCTCTAACCTCATCCAATTTTAAACAAGAAGAAAATGGGGGAGAGAGCGCATTAGCGACATGAAGAATAGAATTAAATAGAGATTTCGGAATAAAAGATAAAAGCTAAAAAAATACACACACACATACACACACACACACACACATATATATATATATATATATATATATATATATACATATATATATATATATATATATATATATATATATATATATATATATATATATATATATATATATATATATATATATATATATATATATATATATATATATATTATATACGCACACACAACATTGAAAAAATTAATTACTCCAGAATAAAAAGGACACAAAGAAAAACAGCGAGGAAGAACGTCATATCTGAAGAAATAATCAGAGGGGTATGCAAATGAAACTATAACCACTGTTTATAACCAGCTAGCTACTAACACAGATGTTTTTTTTTTATTTCAAGAGCAAACGCCGATGACAGGGACACAGGTGCCCATTTCTGGCACAGGCCCGAATAAACAAGAAAAACAAAGAAAGAGAAAAAGCGACAGACCTGCCTCTTAAAGAAGAGTTAGAAAACAGAAGCAAGAACAGTGTTCTGAAGCTTGCCAGCAGAATGAAATAAAACCAATGTAAGTGTGCGGTTACAAAACACAGAAATACGTATTTCTTCATAACACGAAGATGAAAGCAACATAAAAGACAATGCCTGCATCGCTTGGAACTTTTTTTTTTATTAAGCAATAAGAAATCTTTTCTTGATAATTTTAACAACACCCATTCCTCAAACAAGAGGTGTTCAGAAAAATTTAAGACCTTATCTTAATATCCCATTTTGCTTGAATTACCCATGGGTTACTACCTCTGGGCAATGCAAGATGTACCAATGACGGAAAGGTACTTCATTATCATAATCTTAGAAAATAGATTAATAATCATTATTTTAGTAAGGTGTGTGGAACAGAATTGCAGATTATCGAGTGAAAGTTTAAATGTCATTTATATATAAAAATCTTGAATGGAATCCAGAATTTCGAGTTGAAACACACAATTACAGATTGCCTACAGCATTGGGCAGTACACTTAACTTAACAGATTCCTGAGAACTTTCCAGATTTGATTTAAAAAATAGAGCTGTGTTTACAGGTACTCAGAATAGGTTCTGAATTGAGAAAATGTGCTCATTAAATTCATTTTAACAGTATAAAATTAAAACAAACGAGAAGCATTTGTAGCCAAAGCATACTGACGGAATCCAGTTCATTTCACATTATGTGTCCCGAAACTCCGCGACCAGATGAACAACGCAGGTCTATCTGGTATTTACAATCCCTTTCTCTCGTTCCAATAGTCTCCGATCGATATAGTATTTTTAAGCATCGAATCCGCACGCAGTTCGCTGATTCCATTAACAGTCCACTTAATTCCACTACTGGGGACGGAAGTAATCACTGACTTGCATGACCTGAGTGGAAAAAAAAAGACAAAAATCCGAACGGTGTATTCACGTGTTTCTAGGCCTGACCTTGGAAAATGTATAGCAATGATTCCGCTGGATCATGGAAGAGAGAGAGAGAGAGAGAGAGAGAGAGAGAGAGAGAGAGAGAGAGAGAGAGAGAGAGAGTCGGCCGCCACGATGAAAGCGACAGCGGCTGAGGGATGATGACCTTGAACCAAGAAAACAACATTCCTATTCTGACGTCAGAAAGAAAAATAAGGGACTGCGGAGTGGATGTGGCTACCTTTCTTTTTCAATTCTATTCCTTTTCATACATAACACGATAGTTGCTCTCTTCTGTGATATGTCATGACTGTAAATGGAAAAGATATTCTGGAAGACCCAAACCCAGAGCTTGGACTCTAAAGGAATAGCTGTCTTAAATATGTTTTTTTTTTTTATTATTTCACATTCTTTTGCTCATAAAGGTTGTAATTTACAGCTGCAAGACGATTATGAACAAAGTCATAAAAGTGAATTTTTAAAAAATGCTTATATATGAATGCTAGAGTGAGTGAAAGGTGTGCACGAATACAACACGCAGATGAAAGTCATAACTACGTATTGTGAAACACCCAAAAGTTTAGTACTCTTGATTAAAAAAAAAAAAAAAGTTTTACAGAAGGTGGTCAACAATTTTATCAACAACAAAGTGAAGCAATACACACCATTAGGCACGATCTCTCCAAATAAATTATGATATAAAAACGTCTCAGAATGATTTTCAAATCAGATGATTTCTTAAAAAGTAAAAGTCTAATCACACGCGCATAAATAGAGACAGAAATATCAACAAATCACGAGAATGGGTTGAAGTCATGCTACGAGTAAATCTAACAAGCATGACAATTTGGAACGGGGTTGCTTCTCGAAGCACTGCCGGGTGAAAGCAGCTAAGAAATAAACGTTTTACACGTAACCAGATAGTCACTTAAGCTTTCACAATTCATATCCGCTGTTAACATTTTGATCTTAGATTCAGCAGTCAAACTGCGATTTATCTTCTTCTCCTTTTCAGTATATGAAGTATGCTTGATTTCGAATTTACTTGAGGAACATAAAGATTCAAAAATCACTTGCGCGCTCATTACATAAATCACACATAACTACATTTGCATGCAATAATATGTGAATATCAATTTGACCAGTGTTTATACAATATAAATATATAAATATTTTATATATACATATATGTATATATATATTAATATATATATATATATATTTTATATATATTATATATACATTATATATATATTATATGTATATATATATATATATATATATATATATATATATATATATATATATATATATATATATATATATATATATATATATATATATACTGTAATGTGGTTGTGGATATTGTACGGAATGGCTACTGTTTAAGGATGCTGCAGTGCTGACTGGGGATAGAGACAAAATGCAGAGGTTATGAAAGAATTTTGAAGTTAATGCCAGAGGAGGAAGTTGAGAGTACATGTGAGCAAGACTAAAGTAATAAGGGTAAACAAACTAGAAGAATGGAGGACTGAATGCTTAAGTAAATGAGAAAGAATGAAAGCAGTAGCTCTGTATACATACACACATTCATACATTTCGTAATAACTTTTTCAGAACACAAGTGTCATAAAATAGGTAAAGCAAGGCAGCTGGCAGGATGTCTACAAAAGATTGGCGGGAACCTGGAGTGTCTAAAGAAACCACGGTTACAACGCATGATGATTAAGCCATCTTCCCTCTTTGGAAATGAAGTGTGGACGTTGAATACTAATGAAATATAAAAGGCTGACCTAGTCAAGACGAACTGTTTACATGGAATGTGGCAAAATAAGAACTGAAAGAGAGACAAATGTGGAATCACAGAAGTATTAAAGAGGTTAGTGTGCAAGGAAAGTTGGCTCAGTGTTCTGACATGGTGCTGTCATATGGAAAGAATGAAAGATAGCGGGTGAAAAGGCTCTAAAATTTGGAGTGCCACGAGGAACAAGAGTGGAAGACATGGGAAGGACTCTGTAGAAAGCGTGAAAGAGGTATTAAGCCTCTGATGTTTTGGAAGTTTTTGCACAGTGAGTTCATCCATGATCCAGCAGTTAAAAGGTGAAAGTGGCATCGGTCGTTGTCTTTTCCCTTCTCGGGAGCTGCTCGTTCAGGGACGTTCATTTAAGAAATAACCAAGATGGCCGACCGTCCGTCATCTTTAGAAAGTGAGAGTTCTCGTGACAATCCCTTGTTCCTTTTTCTTTTACTTTTTGTTTTGAGCTCTACACCACAAAATTATCATCTATTACCATGTCGTCCCCTGTCGGTCGTGAATGAACGAAATCCTACGTAAAATCCATTAAAATTACATACCTCGGACACGATTAGACGCACGATGCAGTATGACAAAAGCGCGACATGCAAACAAGGACACTATTTCCTTTTCTCGCTGTTTAGCGCAATTATATTTATCCGGCAATCTCGTGGCCTTGAACACAAGGGAAATTAGAGAGCAGCATCATTATTAACCGTTTATAAGAGATGGAACTGGAGAAATACTCAAAACCAAATGGGAGGCATTGCAAAACATTACCAAGAACAGCGACATCTTGGGTATATTTTTTTTTATCATTTCATTTCATTTCATTCAGAGTATTTATATGATACGAAAGGGGTAGATTCAGTATATATTTTTTTCTATTAATTTAGAGTATTTATAATATGAATATAAAAAGTATAATCCTGACATAATGGTTTTGTTGTTATGTCGACCATATCCAGACAATCATTCAAGATGTGTGTATATACGATGTTTTCTTATTTTGTGTAAAAATAGCATTAAAATATCTGATCAAAAATCTCGATATTTATCAGTTCACAAGAGAGGACCGAAATACTTCTGAAAATATGTAATTATCTAAAAATACAAGTCAAAAACCGTATTTTCATTATGAAGTTCTACTGCACTTCAATTCCTCAAGGAAGAGCTCAGAAAAATAAAATGTGCTCATTTGGTAACTAACCAAAACAAGTAAAATATGCGCCGAAGTTTCTTCAGCGCAATCAATCGTTCTGTACAGCATATCATCAAAGCCACCGAAAATAGATCTATCTTTCGGTGGTCTCGGTATAATGCTGTATGATCCGTGGCCTATGAAACTTTAACCACGGGCAGGTGGTGGCCTATCCTATATCGTTGCCAGACGTACGATTATGGCTAACTTTAACCTTAAATAAAATAACAACAACCGAGGCTAGTGGGCTGCAATTTGATACTTTTGATGATTGGAGGGTGGATAATTATCATACCAATTTGCAGCCTTTTAGCCTCAGTAGTTTTCAAGATCTGAGGGCGGACAGGAAAAAGTGCGGATAGAATAAAGTGCGGACGGACAGACAAAGCCTGCAGAAAACTATAAATGTCAAATCTTAGGTATATTCAGAATTCTGAAGTACTTTCTATAACAAAACTAACAACTGTAAAAATATGTTGTGAGCTCGCGTGTGCGCACGAACACAGGCACAACTGAAAAAGCCAGAGAAAAACCCTACAAGGCTAAAATATAAATCTTACTAGACGTATCATTCTTCACAGTTAAGTATCCGCATCAGCAAAACAAGGATGCCAACCATTTTTTTATTTTTTTATTTAGATATAAGCGTGACGTCCAATCCTTGACCACATCCTCAGCCAACAAACAACCTCAAGGGCAGATATACACGCCACCACGAATGGATAATACTACCTGAATGTATACACGCATTCGTTTTATATATATATATATATATATATATATATATATATATATATATATATAAGTATACATATATAAATATATATATATATATATATATATATATATATATATATATATATATATATATATATATATATATATATATATATATATAGAGAGAGAGAGAGAGAGAGAGAGAGAGAGAGAGAGAGAGAGAGAGAGAGAGTTCTCCTCCGGGGATATGTGTCTAGAGGTTGTTACCCCTATGGTTCAGCAATTCCATTGGGACGAAGCTGCTACCCATGACCTTTTTCACAGTGTCTGCAACCAACTATAGTTAGCTAACAAGTACATAATTTACCGATTTGGTTGACAAAAGCACACGGGGATTTTAACGAAACGACCGACTATGAGTCCCCATATATGTACACTCGGCAAGAAAACTGAAGATACAGTTTTTTTAATCTTCGGACATATATTGCTAAATAATGAGGCATCTGGCAACTTTAGAAAGGGGAGGAGCTTCAGTCTTATTGTGTTTGTTTTTTGTTTGACCTCCTATAACGTTCAATCATATTCTACGATTCTGAAATCATTGATACTTAAATGCAGTAGTAAGCTTTACAGTATTCGTTCAAGTTGTAATTTGCAGCGACAGTTCTGAGCAAAATAAACATTTTTCCACATAATCTACGAAGTAACCTTGCACATATGAATTTATGACACCACAATGAACGGAATGCTTGCATATTCGGAAACACGATCTTCCATAATGAAATCAAGAGTTAAATTTGAGCAATGTCCAACGAAAAACTTGGGGAACAATAAAGGATCGAATGCAATGTTATGGAGAGAGAGAGAGAGAGAGAGAGAGAGAGAGAGAGAGAGAGA
>NC_089751.1:38375616-38423116 GCF_040412425.1 Macrobrachium rosenbergii | reverse complement strand
GTCGATCTAAATTGAGCACAAAGGCATCACGTATAAACACTGAACATGCAACAGTCTTCAGTTTCGGAACGTAACTTTAATGCTAATGTTGAGTTTAAAATTGTCTTTACTGCAAATGAGAAAATAGTTTAAAATCTCTTATGAAAGCGCTCGAGTAAGTGAAACTTGGAAGTATAAGTCCTTAGAGTGTGTAGTATATAGCTAAAATATGCTTGCATTCTGTATTCATTCTTGATGAGAAAACAAAGACATAACGTTAATTAAAAGATACAGTTCTAATTCCGCAAATAATCATGTGAAATCTTAGATGACAGCGAAAATAAATAAACATTATTTCAATATAACAATTATCTCAAGGTGGAATTTTATAGCAAAACTAATAATAAACACACACGCACGTCATACACATACATACACATTATTTATGTATAAAAATATATCCGCGTATTAACTTATATTAATATTATGATATTACATCTCTTGAGTATAAGTGAACAAATACAAAAATTATGAAGAACTGACAGTATTCACTGTCCACGAAGAGATCGGCGTCATGCTAAATAGCACATGATTCATTGCCTCATAAAAAATCAGTCTATTCCTAATAAAAAAAATCAGTCTATTCCTAAACAATTACAAATCACCGCCCAACCAATTTGCATCCTCCCGGTCGCTATCTATTCTTTTAAGTCTAAGTTGTTACCACACCCAGTCTTAATGGAATGAAAAGTAAAATTCAAAAGGACCTACGAGGTCATTCAGCGCTGAAAGGGAAATTTAGAATAGAGAAGGTTTTAGAGGTGTAACAGGAGGAAAACCTCGTAGCTGCATTATGAAACAATTGTTAGGAGGGGGTGGAAAGTAAGATGGAGGACAGAGAATATGAACAGAAGTACATTAAATGGAAAGAAATGGGTTGCACTTAGGGGCCAAAGGGACGCTGCAAAGAACCTTAAATAAATCCTACAGTGCACTACATGAGGTGCACTGACGGCAACTATCCGCCAACGGAGCCAAATCTTGATGGGTTTCTACTTATTCTTACTTTTTACCTTGCACCCCAACCCCTCCCATTCACCCTCTACACAAATTTCGACCCACATATCTTCTTTCCTCCCAGCCCCGTCCATTGGTCCACCTCCAAAATGAACCCAAACGAACCTACTTTCACATCACGTGCGCATCGCAGAGCCAACTCCTTTCGTACTGTCATTTCTATTTAAAATCTATTCCGACGTTAAACTTCAAGTATAACATTTCCCAAAATGCTTTCAAATAACCCACAATTTTCTCTCGTTGCCTGTACAGCGACTTTAAGGATTTATTCATGGCTGATGCTGGAATTATGTGATGAAATTGTTCCGGTAATATGTCAAAACCAGCTCGAAATTCTAACAACCTGTTAATTAAATTTTTTTTGGGGGGGAATGGCTTCATCTCGTGCTGAACCTAATTATCGAGCTGAAATTAAAGCAGAATTTGACGTATGTTTAATAATATAAAGTATGTTTTCAAAAGTGTATCGAATTTTCTGTTCAAACTTATTAACTTTCGTATACAGACGTATTCTTCCCGCGAAGTAAGTTTCCTAAAGCACAAAGCATTTATACTTGGACCCATACAACAAAAAAATGTAAAAAACAAAAAGAAATAGTACGGGCTACATTTTGTCAAACAATGATGCTACAAGACAAGCAGTGTTTTCATGTTCCTCTTTACCTTCCAGATCAATAAAATCAAAGCCCAACAGATATTCAACAACAAAGGAATTTCGTAACATAGTAAAAATAGATAGTTTTATTTCTTTTAAGGGGGCAGGGAAGAGGATAACGTCCTCGAACAAACAAGAGTTCAAGGTTAGGACAAGAAGAAGAGCAGCGGTAGAAAATTCAATGCAACTGGAATCCGATAAAAGATAGATGAAAATGAAAGGTTACCACTTACTGAATACATTATTTGAATATCATAATTTTTACTCCTTCGCCTTCTTAAATGTATATATATGTATATGTATGTATATACATACATACATACATACACACATATATATACATATATATATATATGACATTTTATCACCGTGATTTATTTACATTCATGAAGCTACAAATGTCGCTTAATATCCAATTCACGCTACTTCGGGAATATCCCCGATGGGGAATTAACACCGAAGGGGAATTTTTAAAGTGATAAATGGAGCCACCAATGCAATGGTTTGACTGTCGAATGGAGTCGCTGTAAGTTACCGTGTCGAGGGGTCGAGACCCGGCGGTTCCGATCCATTTTTCACTTTAAAAATTCCCCTTCGGTGTTAATTCCCCATCGGGGATATTCCCGAAGTAGCGTGTTTTCGAATATTGGGCGACATTTATAGCTTCATATATATATATATATATATATATATATATATATATATATATATATATATATATATATATATATATATATATATATATATATATATATATATATATATATTATATATATATATATTATATATATATATATATTATATATATATATATAATATATATATATATATATATATATATATATATATATATATATATATATATATATATATATATATATATATATGAGCCCATAAAAACGCCAAACTGTCGAAAATAAAGGCTATATTTCAGAGATCAACTGTCTCTCTCATCAAAGCCAACATAATTTTTACAGTCCCCTCAAAACAAGACTAGAGAGACGCCCAACAATAAAATATAAAGTCCCACACCTGGACAGAATTAAGACATTGACACACAATTGGAAATTCTAACCCTTTTGCTTTTACTTACCCAAATACCTTTGCCGAATCCCTGATTAACGTCCAACAAAACCCAGTCCCCAAAGACACATGGGCTTACGAAATCCTTTGCCTCGATTGTGACCAATCTTATATTGGTTTTACAGACAAATCAATCACCCAGAGATTAATACAGCATAAATGTTCAGTTAGGTACGGACATTAGAGTTCAGCTATTTTTAACCACATAAATAACAATAATCACAGAATAACCTGGAATTTCTCTCGTATAACTTACAGTAGCAATTGCCGGTTGAAAAGCCAGATGGTGGAATCAGCTTTGATTAAACAAAGACATACAATGAACAGCTTTGATTAAACAAAGAAATACTTTGAACCTTTCAAGAGGCGCCTAAGATTCAGATATTACAGATGAAATCTTCCTCCAACCAGCGATTAAGAAGATTAAAGAAAAATTGTCAACTGGAGTGACGTAACGGCTGACCTATGGACCTTCTGACATAAATAATGATTTTCTCTAACACTTCCTCATTCACTGCTTGCCTGATGAGAGAGACAGTTAGTCTCTGAAATATAGCCTTTATTTTCTACATTTTTGCGTTTTTATGGGCTCCTTATATTTGATGGAATTCTGTTTTAACAGAAAATATTTCACAGTCTCATATATATATATATATATATATATATATATATATATATATATATATATATATATATATATATATATATATATATATATATATATATATATATATATATATATATATATATATATATATATATATATATATATATATATATATATATATATATATATATATATATATATATATGTGTGTGTGTGGGTGCAGCATAAGTAACGCCCTTTAAGTGGAACAAAATTAAAGCCTTTTTGATTATCCTTTATTTTTCGAAAATGAATGTATTGCCACAGGTTAATAGATTAATATAATACATTAACAAAATTAATATAATGCTTATTCGGTTTAATAATGCGGCATAAGTAAAGCCCTTTTTAATTTTATATCTTATAATGTATATTTTCTTTATTATTTTCTTTAATTAATTGCTAAATCTTCATTTTTTCAGATATTTTATACAACCATGAGATTAACAAAGGAACAGAGAGTAAAAGCAATTCAATTGTACTACCAAAACAATAAAAATGGTGCTGAAACCGCAAGATTGTTATCAACTGAATTTAACATCCCAAGGGTGCAAAGCCGAAATATCATTTGTATTGAACACTATTAAACCGAATAAGCATTATATTAATTTTGTTAATATATTATATTAATCTATTAACCTGTGGCAATACATTCATGTTCGAAAAAATAAAGGATAATCAAAAAGGCTTTAATTTTGTTCCACTTAAACAAAGGGCGTTACTTATGCTGCACCCTGTGTGTGTGTATATATATATATATATATATATATATATATATATATATATATATATATATATATATATATATATATATATATATATATATATATATATATATATATATATATATATATATATATATATATATATATATATATATATATATATATATATATATATATATATATATATATATGTAGTAAAGATGGAAAAAAAGTTAACCAGATGTATGAAATCAATGTCATGCTCACACCCACACCCACACACACATACATATATGTACACACACACACACACACACACATATATATATATATATATATATATATATATATATATATATATATACATGCTCCAAGATGCATGGCACGGATATACATGTCTATAAAGCTACAATATGTTCATTCATAAATATGGCAAAATGAAAAGGAATAACCTATAAAAACACAGTGGAAAAATGCATCATCCTTCCTACCTGTAGCCCAGTGGATAACAGTATGTTTTTCATTGTCCAGCGCCTGAACATCGGCGCCCTTCGTTAAAAGATATTTGACAACAGACTTATTGCCTGCTATGGTAGCCAGGTGGAGGGGCGTGTACCCATCCTCGTCTCTCGCCTGCAGAAGGGCCGGGTCTGCCTCAACCACCTGGAGGAGGAAAAGCATTTACAATGTGAAAATAAGGCCATAAATAACATAAATGTATATTACAGGCACTATAAAATATAAAAATTCTTTGCACAAACTACGGACGGTATATGTAAAAAACAATTACCACATTGTTCGATATAATTTTACAAATAACATCAACATCAGGTCAAACACTACTTTCACTTACGTAAGACAAGTATTTAGAAACATTTCAAAACACTATAATACTTCAGTTGTCGTATTTTGACGCAAAATACAGCATGAGTGAACTTGATAGACAGAGGTTATTATGAGCAGCAATATAGAAACACAAGGAAAAGACAGGTTATTAATAAGCCTAATCGAAATCAGTCGTTTGTATAAGCAATATGATAGGTGATCACTTTTAGCAACCACAGAGGTCTGGTATTTTATTAGAGATTTTCCCAAAAAGTGGAATATCCTGCTCAAGCAATTGAAGATTTGTGTTTAGTGCATCATTACTGTAAAATTCCTTGATCCTTCATCTTCTTACTCCTTATTCAAAAGTGGGCAATAAAATTATTTTGATTCCTATGTTTTTTGAACTAGGAAAACATCAGTAGATTTCTCTTTATTCGGATGCTTTCAATGATATTTTTCGCACTGGATATCAGACAACTTTCATTAAAATCAACCATCATTTACGTAACTGCCTGCCTAAAATAAATTCTTTATGAACTCCTAATGAATATTTATTACTGTGCTCGCGCAAATAACTTACTGTTTCATTAGCAAAATGTCATATATTCATGAGCATAAGCAAACCGAGTTCTCTATTTGTCATGAATTTTTTAAATTTAATCACATGAATATATTAATAATTCATCTTGAGTACAAACAGAACATTGTGATTTGTGCAGAGGCATATAATATTGAGCAACAATACCACTTTTAATAATGACTATTCAATAACTATGAGAGAGAGAGAGAGAGAGAGAGAGAGAGAGAGAGAGAGAGAGAGAGAGAGAGAGAGAGAGAGAGATACACTTTCTGGTAAATTACTCAAACATATTTTTGTTTAATTCAGTAACGCAAATCAAACAAATAAATCAGCTGTGTAATGTTATCTATAGTTTTTTTTTTCACTCTTAATAAACTAAATAGCATTTTACTGTAAGAACGGAATGTAAACCAACTGTTATCAAAGCAGCTTAACATATCTGCAAAACTGTTTCTAAAATGACTCCCACATTCCTAAATTAACACTGAATCTTAAATGTTCATCAAAATACCTTGCAATTTGTGATAAGGAAGTAAATTTCGTTTCGAGATCGAGGCAAAGAATCTAAATATTTTTCCTGATATGGTACAAAAAAAAAAAAATCAATATGAAAACGTATCACCACATCATACTGGAACAAATATGAAATGCTATAAATAATCTATAAAAAGCCGACACGAGCATTGCAGTTAACCATTAATAAATTACTGCAGGAACTAAAATTTATTTGAATAGTTAAACGATCTCTGTCTCTATTGCTATCATATAATAATCGCACCGTAATAAAAAAAAATGTTCAAGACACGTGGAGCCTTCCCGCATGAAGAACAGTCCGTGATAACTAAGCGTCTGTATAGTGGGCTGAAGCAGAGCAGCAAAAGAAAGAAAAAAAAAACTTACTTTTTTTTTACATCTTATAAAAATGCACCCATTAAAAGGGCACAGATTCGCTAGGAATCCTTACTTATTCTGAAAACAAAATAGTCTTTAATGCCACTGAATATCTATCAAAATATCATCAGAAGTAAACTGAACGGTTCACTACAGCTGAGGAAAAGAATGATTAAGAAAGGAAGAAGAAAGCAAAAGAAGACAAAACATATTTGATATGGAAAGATATGCTACTCCAAAAATACTTCATAAAACGAATTAATCTGAAAAATCACGAAACTATATTTGAATTAATCTGAAAAGTCACGAAACTATATTTGAAAATATATACTCCTCCTTGTATTTGTGTTTTTTTATATTCATTATACTTCGATATTGAGCTTTTGATGGAAAATCAATCAATTATCACATCGTAGGGCAACCAGCAGTCATGCACTAATCAAATGACACTGAAGAGATTCGACCGGAACGATAAGGCATTTAGTAGAAAGGCAAATATTTAAACAATTCAATACACAGAAGTAAACAGCTAGATAATAAGCATAAACAAATACTGTCGGTGGCTAGCCGATTTTAAGAACAGACTCCCTTCTTCAATTTCCTCATGTTGATATTGTGATTGCAATAGAAACCCTTTTTTTTTATTTCCATTCACTTCCTTCGTCATAACCTCTGCCTTCTTCAGTAATTCTAAAATCCTATGACTTTCAGATTTAGAATCAAGCAGGTTTTCACCAGAGTATTTTGTTGCTTCCGCAGCCCCGTTAAGCCACAACTGTGTCAATAGTTTTAAATTTACTCACTGAAAAAGATTACAGACAATAAAAAACAAGTAAAAAATGCGCTGAAGTTTCTTCAGTGCAATCGAGTTTTCTGTACAGACAATACATCATATAATCAAGGCCATCGAAAATAGATCTATCTTTCGGTGGTCTCGGCATAATGCTGTATGAGCCGCGGCCCTTGATACTTTAACCACGGCCAGGTGGTGGCCCATCCAATATCGTTGCCAGAAGCACGATTATGGCTAACTTTAACCTTAACTAAAATAAAACTACTGAGGCTAGAGGGCTGCAATTTGATGTTTGATGGCTGGAGGGTGGATGATCAACATACCATTTTACAGCCCTCTAGTTTCAGTAGTTTTTAAGATCTGAGGAAAAAGTGCGGACAGAATAAAGTGCGGACGGACAGACAAAGCCGGCACAATAGTTTTCTTTTACAGAAAACTAACAATTACAAGTAATCAACAACAAGAATGATTAAGTGGAATAAAAAAAAATACCCCCTTCGTTACAATATCTGCCATCTAGCAAGCATTGATACGATAGTCTTTTAATGGAGTCCAAGGTTCATTGCTTAAGGGACAATGACAATCAGTTAGATTCTTGGGATTTATACAATGCAATTCATCAAAGAAACAAACAACGGCCTCCTTGAAGTGCTTCATTTGACGCCCCATGGCCATTTTACTTAAAAGGTTTGTTGTAGCGTCTCGCTATTGCTTCAGAATGTTGATCCTGATATAATATATGCTTTAAACTCTCTCTCTCTCTCTCTCTCTCTCTCTCTCTCTCTCTCTCTCTCTCTCTCTCTCTCTCTCTCTCTCTCTCTCTCATTAAAGTTGATTATCCCTAACATTCGAGAGTGGAGATTTTTAATAAAATATTAAACGAAGACCAAGTCAATTATCTACTGCGGAATATATTGCCAGTATATTTACCTAACCATTTTATCATTTCTGATTAACAAAAATACAAATTTAAAAACTGTTAAAACAAAAGTACACACACACACATTTACATACGTGCATGTGTGTGTATGTATATGTATATATATATATATATATATATATATATATATATATATATATATATATATATATATATATATATATATATATATATATATATATATATATATATATATTATATATATATATATATATATATATATATATATATATATATATATATATATATATATATTATATACACACATACATGCATACACACGCGCGCTTTTGGAAGAGGGAGATATTATTACAAACACTCAAATTCATGCGGAAGCGCGTGAGAATCAAAACAACCCTTTACAAGTAATTACGTGACTTCATTTATGTGGAGTGAGGGGAACCGGATTACCTAATTACTTCCACTTCCTGGCTTCAACCGGGTTGTACCAAAGAAAGCCAACCTGATTTAAGTATGTGTGGTAACAGCAATACTTGCATTACAGCGTAAATTTATAATCGAACAAGTTTGCGTGTAGGATAAGCATGCGAGTACCAATGCTTCCTACTTTTGCTCTGTGCTTTAAATAACCACAATAGTTGTAGCGAACTGGCTGAGACTTCGGTAACACTGGACTCCTTTGCGTGGTTACTGGGACAACCCACAACAAAATTAAAGGAGAAGAAAACCAAAGTAACCATATATTTTGTAGAATGTTCAAAGTTGTCGGATATAATGTCCATTACCAGCTGTTCAAGAATGTTTCTGATGTGATATGACGAAGCTGCGCAGGACATGTGGATATGACACACGAAAGCCAGGGGGTATGGAAATTCGGTTATGTTAAGCATTCAAAACAAGAAAACGTCAGGGACACTCTCAAATATTCCCTTCTCAAATTGCTTCTCTTTTAATAAATTATCATGAATTTCATTACTTTACCTACACCTATCATTCAATACAATCAGGCAATGAAAGAATGGCTTACAACTTCCATAACTTTAAGGTATCAAAGATGAAGTATATAAGCCATAAATTCTCAATAAGGCTGCTGTACAGAAAATAACGAATGACTTGACAACGGGAAATGAAAAGCAAATACGGTATCAAAACCCCAGTAGCAAAGAAGAATTGAAGTTATTGTTTTACTCTTCAGCCCCAAGTATATCATTATACAACAACTAGTCACAACCATACGTTCTTATATGGCAACAACCTCACTGTAACGAGAATACCGGCATTACTTTACTGCTTCTTTAAGAGAAAGTGTTGACCTCGCCTCCTCAACAAAGCAATGAAATGTCTTACCAAGTTACCGAGGACAGAAATGACCTCGCTTCCCCCAAAAGTCAGGAATCAACTTATTCCCTCAATGAGGAAATGAATTGTTCTACCTCCTGAACGAAAAATGAGTCGCCTTACATCCACTCAGAGGAAGGACACTGCCTTATCCAACACAAAGGGAAGGAGCTGTGTTCCTTCTCACAGAAAGACGAATATTTGCAACTCCCCGTTCATTACCGGCTCAACAAAGGAAGGAGCGGCCATACCATTCATCAGCCTAGTGTTTCGTTACCTGCTCGGTAGGAATTAGCAAATCTCCTCAAAAATGAAGGAAATGCTTTCTATACTCTTCGTGTGTCAAAATTTCCTGGCATCCTTAACAACGGAAGGAATTTGCATAAATCCTCATTATAGTAACCGAGGTAAAAATCATCTTCCCCTCATCAACAAGTGGTAGAATTTTCGGTCTGTTTTTCATAGAACGGTCATTTTTAACTTTCTCAATGGTAAAGCAATTGCCGTCTTCCTCAAACGGGGATGGAATTGTATTGGTTCCTCAAAGAGGGAATGAACTCCTTTACCTTCTTTAAGACAGAAGTGTCTTCCCATCTTACTTATAGAGTAAAGTCTCACCTCCTAAACTAGGATATGAATAGCCTTAGGTCATCAAATATAGAATTAGTTGTTTAACCTTTTGAATGAAGATTAACCTCTCTTACCTCTACAACGAGGGAAAGAACAAAATTACGCCTTCTACCGGGGAAGAAGCTGTCCATACTTTCTTAACGTGGGAAAGAACAGCCATAACTCTTCACTCGCGGAGGGAACTGCCTTAGCTCCCTAATGGGATAAAGCGGAAAGAAACTGCATTACCTCAACGAAGGCATGCATTGTCTTGCTACTTCAATGAGGAAGGAACGTTTTTCCTCACGGAGGGAAGAACTTCCTCTACCTCCAGAACGAGAGGAATTAATTGCCTGTTATCTTTCCCAATAACGGTATTACTCTGAGTTGGAATTACTTCGACGAAAGAAAGGAATTACCTTACTTCTCTATGAAAACGAACTACATGAGTACAAAATGGAGAACGATCCATCCCTTTATTCACCTAAAGAGAAAGCAATTAAGTGTTATTATATTATTATTGTCAACTGACGTCCATAACTAAGTAAGGCATTTTCACTGAAATTGCCGATGCTTGTTTATTCACTTGACATATTTTGTTTTTATATCTTCTAACGCATCTTAATGACAACAATAATATAGTTTTCTATTATCATAACTCATTTATTTGCAAGGCAACAACTGACACGTGAAGAAACGTAGTCAGCGACAAAACACTTTGAGAGAAAGATGTATCTCTCCTGTTTCATGCGGAGGGGGGGGGGGGAAGAAGGCTACACCTTAATCCTTATTACTTTCAAATATGGGCAGAATCTGGTGTCTGGTAATTAACAGTTATTCATTTGTCATTATTCGGATTTAGAAGATATTCGTTCAAAACTGGAAACAAATTACCATTTAAATCGTTAAATTAGACACTAAAAGCTAAGTGGAAATGGAAAATTCCGAGTAAAATCGGAATGCGTAACTTGATCGAGACGTGGCGATATAGGTTGACACAACTTTCATCACTTTAATGGTTCCTCTGGGCACGACAAAAAAAAAAATGCTGACATGAAGACAAGATATAAAACGAATTTCGTTATTCTAAGAAACTTGTGACAAAACATCAAGTCATGAAACGAATTCAACTCACATTTCATTTCGCTCTGAGACACAACCACAATCCGTGCCGAGGTCATTTATCATGTGAGACAATGGAAATGTCAAGGACTTTACTGAACTTAATTAATCAGGTTAACGTGAGAGAGGCTGACGGGGCGAGGAACGATGAGTCATTCTTCGGGACAACATTATGATATAAACAAGAAACGAAAGCTATAAATGGGAAAAATATTATGGGATCATACGCTAATAGAAAGCGTTACTCCCGCTTCTAGGGAAAGGAGGTTTTAAGGAAGAGAAATCACAGTACAGGAGCCAGACAAAACAGAAGAAATATTAAATCTATTAATTCCAGCATTACCAACTTCTAAGTAGCAACAAGGAAAAGTAGCAGTCGAGCCGGTGTAGCGACAGTTGTGATGAGAAAAGCAGACGTTTTTCTTACGACCTCTAAGACTGATTTGATTTGATCTGAATACAGAATTTATGCCTAAGGCCAAGCACTGGGACCTATGAGGTCATTCAGCGCTGAAACGGAAATTGTCAGTAAAAGGTTTGAGACGTTTAACAGGAGGAAAACCTCGCAGTTGCACTATGAATCAATTGTTAGGAGAGGGTGGAAAGTAAGATGGAAGAAAGAATATGAAAGGAGTTGCAGCTAGGGGCCGAAGGGACGCTGCAAAGAACCTTAAGTAATGCCTACAGTGCACCGCGTGTGAAATGCACTAATGGCACTACCCGCCTACGGGACGTTTAGCACATAAATTCCAACATCCGTCTTTCTTTATACACAACCAGCCATTTACCCCAAAAACACATTTTTATATTTTCTCTTATTGCTACTTTTCTGACATACTGTAAAGATACATTTAATGAAAATACAACAGCATTTAATATGCTCCTGGCTCTGTTTTCATTTGTTTTTCATAGTAATGGACGCTTAGTTCCTTGAAGGCTGTTTTGCAAGCTAACAGTTTGTTTCACATATATGTCGTTTCCCTCTCAAAGCCCATCCACAAACATTTACATACATAGTATGTAAATGTTTCTGGATGCTATCATCTGTGGAAGAATATTGATGATTTGCGGGATGTTTTGCGCTCGTGTCTGTATTAGCTGGCTACGTTGTAAGGTCACACGTCACACACATTTGCATGCACACAATATACAACGTAGCCAGCTAATACAGACACGCGCACAAACATCCCGTAAATAATCAATATTCTCCCACAGACGATAACACGCGAAAAACGTCTTCCCTGCACTGATAACAACACGTTTGTAAAGCTAAAAAATTAAGATAAAACGTCTGACTGATGAAAATTACCATGGTAATTAAAGTCCGCCGATGACTCTGTGGGAGAGATACAGAGGAGAGGAAATTCTGATAACAAGGTTTAGACGAAATATATTTCCTCTTCATTTCTGAGTTCTGTCAAGTAAGATAATCAAAAGAACAACAACAACTGTATTATTATAATCATTGCTTGGCTCTTATTAGCAATCTCGAAGCCTCTCTGCATAAATCTCAAGCGTAGAAGGAAAACAAGACCACTGGATTTTTCTGTATTCTTTTTTCAGTGATCATTACATTATTATCATTATTATTATTATTATTATTTTGGTGCACGAACGCATAAGTTAAACATGGCGTGACAAATCCGTAGAGTTTAAAGTTGTCAGCAGCAGCATCATCACATTATTATTATTATTATTATTATTATTATTATTATTATTATTATTATTATTATTATTATTATTATTATTATTAAGCATTAGACCATCTTTTATACAAGTGCTGTTGAAGTGATAGCTGCATCAGCGGCATTCAGTTTGTATAGAGTTTTCCCTAATTTTCTAATTGATTTTTCAAGAAAAATAGAGAAAACTCTATACAAACTGAAGGCCGCTGATGCAGTTATCAACTTCATCACAACATTATTATTATTATTATTATTATTATTATTATTATTATTATTATTATTATTATTATTATTATGGTGATGTCGATAAGTTTTGATAAAAGTATAGTAGCCAAGACAAGCTGGAAAACACCAGAATCCTACGTGTAATAGTAGGCCATTCAAAAGTTAATTACGTTGTTGAATACGCCCAAACGTCTAATCTGAGGCAAATGACGGTTTCGTGAGGACCTAGATTCCGAGAATGCATATATAAGGCGTGAGGCTTACGTAAGTGCGAGAGGCCATGAATAAATGAGAGGCGGAGGGAGGAGACAGAGGCACGACGTAGAACTGCGTCCTTCAAGACGTGTTCATTATTCACGTACTTTTGCTCCGATCGTCCGTCGACTTCTTAGCGTATGGTATGGACTCTTGTACGGTATTGATTATGGATACGATAATGACACGAGGAACAAAACATACAGCGTACACACATACATACAAACATACATGAGTACACGCATTGTAATATTACACGACGTTACGAAAAGTTTCAGATGTAGCTGTGATATATATATATGTATATGTATATATATATATATATATATATATATATATATATATATATATATATATATATATATATATATATATGAAATTATATATATATAATACACACACACACACATATATATATACATATATATAGACGAAAAAGATAGATACACATATACTGTAGTACTGTAGTAGCTATAATGCATTCAACAGTTTAAAGACACTGTATTTATTAAAACCCTTTTTTCACTAAAAATTCTACTGTCGCACGAGCAGACTGACACCAAATTATTATCACTTTCTTGATTACTAATTTTAAAAACGTGAACATCAAAGAACCACATCAATAAAGCAATGCAAAAAAAAAACACGCACATATGCACTCTAACCTCGTTCAGTAATAGTCAAGATGCTGCAAGCAGGGGAATAATCAAGCATAAACATTTACTAAACTCTTTAAAAGAGCAAATACGGCGTTAATTATTTGAGAAAAGTTTTCCTAAGTTTTGGCAGATATTTCTACAAGACAAAAACTGTGAAAATAAAAAAAAATTGGAGGTTTGGACAGTAGGAAAAAATAATTGGAATTTTCGTAGTTTCATCAACAGATTTTCTATTTTGAAAAATTGGCGAAAAACAAACGTTTTTGCCAGATTTCTTCGACAGATTCCGGCAACAATAAAAAATAGAAGAGAATATCGACGGTTCCTGGCACAAAGAACAACAACCTCACATGACACCATCAAGGTCACGACTATAAAGGAGGAATCGATAACGCTCGTTCTGCGGTATCCCCTAATCGGGTATTCTTTCCTTCAACTGACAATAATTCCTTTCAAAACATCTCTCTCTCTCTCTCTCTCTCTCTCTCTCTAGAAGTGCAAATAAACTTCTCCTAGTAGATGTAATAATGAACGGACGGTTTAACCCAATTATTCATATTCATCACATGCTATCAACAATTTACCTGACGATATTACTTACTAAGGCATTTCCTAAATTAAGATATAATTTGATTTATACTTTTCATTTATTTATTTTTTCATTCTCTTCAACAACTTCATGCTGGGACATATCAGATAACAAAGAATGAGTGAAGTCATTAATATAAAAATATCTAAAATAACAATTTCATTTAGGCTTCTTGTAATCATATACAACCTTCATTTTAATGCAAAAGACAGCCGTAGTTAGAATGTTTCCAAATACTTGAGAGAGAGAGAGAGAGAGAGAGAGAGAGAGAGAGAGAGAGAGAGAGAGAGAGAGAGAGAGAGATACTTTTGCAAATTAAGAATTCATAAAAAGCAAAGATAAAAAGTAGGCGAAACTAATGAATAACAAAGAAACTCAAAAAGAACTTGCTATGCATAAAAAAAAAGAGGTCGCATCACTTCGAACCAGCGGGCCTCAGCAGAGCTGATAAAGAGCTCCAGGCTACTTCCATTGTGAACCTTCATCAAGGTTCAACGACAAAAGGCGGCGACGCGAGAGCCAATCCTTTGTGGACAGATTCGAGAACCTGAAAAAACACTTACCTGGTCAATGCAGGAGAGCGTCTGGTTCTCGGCGCAGTAGTGAAGAGCCGTCTTTCCGGTTCGGTCTCTCTCCCGGACACTCCCTGGCTGGAAAGAGAATTAAAAGGGATGATGCGTTTGCTTCTATGAAATTCAGGCTCTAAGGCCACGCCCTGGGGCACTTTAGGCCATTCAACACTGACGACAGTGAAAAGGGGATTGAAGTGGTTGAACAGCAAGATAGAGAGAGCTATATAATAAAGGTCATAAAGTTCAAAGATTTAAAACCGGAACTGGGTTGCATTAACTAATAGTTAGAGAGGCTGGACAGAAGACTGAAAAAAGGAAATGGCAATGGAGGGAAAGATGGAGTGAAAGTACAAGGCTAAAAGAAATGGCAATGGAGAGAAAGTAAAAGGAATGAAAGAGGTTGCAGCTAGGGGCCGAAGGGACGCTGCAAACACCCTTTAGTAATGCCTGCAGTGCACCACGTGACGTGCACAGACGGCACTACCCTCCTAAAGATAAAAGAGATGATGATGATGATGATGATGATGATGATGATGATGATGATGATAGTCAGAGGCTGAATATTCTCATTCACTTTACTTACGACGAAAATACACAAGGTCGATGATTTCTCACGGTCGAATTTTCTCACCGCCTCCTGAACGTCTAATTATAGAGGGATGGTAATTTTCATGAGTGAATTTTTTTATTCATTCAACTCTTATCTAAAATGCAAAAGGATGGTAAATTCTCAGAGCTGAATGTTTACAAGCATTTTCTTACTATTCACAATGAGGCAGCATAATAATAACCCAAAGACAGAATATGCCATTCATCCGTTTGTAAATAACAAGAAAAGAGATGGTTCTATTTGCTAGTCTTTTATTTAGTTCGACTACTACAAGTATGCGGAGGGTCAATGAGTATTCATAATTTGTTCATAATTAAAGTCCACACAGAAAGAATTTGGTCCTATTCACTTTGCTGCTTCTTATGTCTACAAATGCGCAGTGACGATGCCTCCTGAAGGCTGAATTCGTACAAACACTCAAATACTGTAACTGAAAGACAAGAGCTATCAGAGCCGCAACAGGTATGATGATAAACGTCATCAGCCGGCTAGCAGGTATATTGTTAAGATTAATTAAGCGGCAAATGTCAACTAACAGATAAATTTGGAGCCATTGGAGAAAGCAGATCGAGTTAATTGCAGATTCCAGTTGCACCGTACTTTCCATCCGCTCCTTTGATCTTTTTCTACGTAGTTTTCCGACTCCTGCAATTTACCTTAAATCTTATTTTCACATTCTGTTTGGAAACAATTTCTTCGGTTGTCGCCAGTAAGTTTACAAAAGCGACTCATGATCTCGTTAAACTATTTGTAATGTTAGTGAGAATGATCACACGTCATTTAATGATGACTTAAATTTCCCATTCAGTTCGTAGTTTACGTGACTCACAACAGAACACCTTGTACAAGCACGGGCCCTTGGTTAGGTGGTGAAGGAGGTAAGTGACCTAATGTAGACATCTGGACTCTACCAACCAACAAAGACTCTCCGTCCACACACACACACACACACACACACACACACACACACACACACACACTCGCCTACTTCGCAGATCTGCAAGGCTGTTATTCCTTTTAAATTTATGATTCACTGACAGTCGACTACTCCATTGCATTCATCGTTTACTCGACTACCTGTAAGATCGATCGCCAATCCCACGCCATTCACATTAACGTTCAACATGTGTGTTATCAGATTTCCGCTTACTCATATAGCTCATCTCTGGTTTAGATACACTTTCCATCCCTCTCTCCGTCATCCTTTTCACAGTCTTGACCACTCAAGATACGCTGACAATAATAAAAATTCTACCTTCCTGCTATTTCGTGAGTAACAGAATTAAATTTAAAAATTCCAGAAGGATTTTGCTGTCAAGATAATTTTTCTGAATGATAATGAGAGCTGAGCAGGCTCTCCAGGGCTTTCTAGGTTTTAATATGTCTTGAAAACAAAATCATAGAGGATTTAACTATTCAATAATAATAAAAGCATGACGACGCACAATGAAGAAAAATGGTTTACGTAAGGAAAAGAAATAAGACATAATCTAGAATTATAAGGTAAATATAAAAAATCTTCAAGTGGACGGTCCAAATCATCTGAGCGAACAACAATAAAATTCAATTATCTGTTTCTGAAGTCCGGTGAGGGCCATACTAGAAATCCATACGAACGAACCCGCTCTGACTGGCGTTTCGATATTACATACCATCAGAAATACCAAATAAATGTCGAACACAACGTCACCGCTATTTAGATGCCAGCATTTCATTTCGGGAATGTTCAATATGATCTCCTTATGGAACAAATGCTGTATTTATTTTTTATTTTAATTACTTTTTTTTTTTTTGCCCAAGAGACAAATTACCTGTTGTACGATATAAACAATATGACGTAGAATTCTGATGGTAGTACTACACATGAAAAACATTACCGAACAATAATCTCTTTATTTTCTCCATCAAAATTCAACTTCAGTACGAAATACGCCGTTCGACTCAAAAATGGGATGGTAAAAGCCTTTTACAAAAGTTTTTCTCGAGTTTTATTTTCATTTTAGACGAGTTTATAAATTATGGGCAGTATGAAATACTGAAAGTAAAAAAAAAAAAAAAAAAACCTGGAATGATGATACTCTTTTACTAAACTGTTTTTTTTTATTCTATTAATCTTTTTATTTTCTTATTTGTTTGCAACAGGAGAAATTACCTGCAGTTTGAATTATTAAAAAAAAAAAATCCTGAAATGATAATATTCCATATGAAAACTCCTTTCCCAGACTATTTTTTTTATTTTATTTATATTTTAAATCTTTCAACAGTATGAAATACCAAGTGCAATATAAATTTGGGATTATACTGCTGCAGATGTAAAATCCTTTTCCCATTTTTTCTGTGGAGACAAATTATCTGCAATACGAAATACGATATCAAATTGGAATAAAGACAATTAAGAAAAAAAACCTTCTACGTAATAAAATTTCTCTTTCTTTATTTTTTTATTTTTGGAAAGTGGCAAACTGTTTACAGGAAGAAAACAAGTAAAAAATGCGCCGAAGTTTCTTCCGCGCAATCGAGTTTCCTGTACAGCGTATAATGCTGTATGAGCCGCAGCCCATGAAACTTTCAGCCACAGCCCGGTGGTGGCATATCTTAAAGCGTTGCCAGACGCACGATCATGGCTAACTTTGACCGTAATAAAATGAAAACTACTGAGGTTAAGGGGCTGCAATTTGGTGTGTTTGATGATTGGATGGTGGATGATCAAAATACCAATTTGCAGCCCTCTAGCTTCAGTAGTTTTAAGATCTGAGGGCGGACAGAAAAAGTGCGGACGGAAAGACAAAGCCATCTCAATATTTTCTTTTACAGAAAACTAAAACCAACTATATACTTGGGGAAAAAAACACAATATATAAACAAAAAATGAAAAAACGCATAATGTCAAATTGAAAATGAAGAGAAAAAATAATGAAAATATAAACATCAACAGAGCTCAGTAATAAAAGCTAAATATATACGTAGGAGAAGACAATAAAAACAATAAAATAATATATAAAAAGAAAATATATGAGAAAACGCTATTGTAAAACAAAATGAAGGAACAAATACAGAAGAAAGTAAACATCAACAGAGCTCAATGATAAAAAAAACCAAATGTATATGCAGGAAAAAGCAAAAAATGTAAATCAAAAAATTTAACACAGAATGTAAAACATAAAATGAAGGGAAAAATAATGAAAAAGGTAAACATCAACAGAACTCAATAGTAAAACCCAAATATATACGCAGGAAAAACTAATAAAGTATATAAGAAGAAAATACATAAGACCAAAAAAAAGCGTATCGTACCAAAAAAAAAAAGCGTATCGTAAAGTTGAAAATGAAGGAAAAACCCGAGTAAAATATTCCATCATCCAAGACATAACAACAACATTAAGCTAATTAGGCCGAGCTCTGTCATCTTTCATCTTCTCTCTCCGTCAGAACATCAAAGGACGCTGGCGTCTACTGTCGTGCTCAGCCGGTGGGCGGGGGGGAGGAGGAGGAGGAGGAGGAGGAGGAGGAGGAGGAGGAGTTTGGCCATTACTCTGCGACCCCTAAATGAAATACTCTAATGGACACATAGGTCAGGACGGTCTACTACTACCCTGATGGGTGTTCACGTCTACTCCCTGACGTTAATGCCGATCTGCTGGATCAAGTTCCCCATTTTATCTTATCATTACTATAATAATTATTATTCTTATCTTTATCATTTTATTTTAATAATTTACTTACATTTTTATCTGTTTATTTATTAATATGTTGCTTTGTTTTTTCTCTCTCTCTTTTTTAAAAAGTGATCTCTTCTTTCTGTATTTCCCATTACCTTCTGTTACTTCTTTCTAATGAAAACCGTATTCTTTAGAAGCTTGAATTTCAAGTCAATGGCCCCAGTGAGCTTGTTCCATATGAGTAGGGTTCATCTTCTGAATATAATAATAATAATAATAATAATAATAATAATAATAATAATAATAATAATAATAATACACTGTTAAGGGACATCAAAAGACGATGAACTGGCACGACAAGCTTTAACGCGTTAAAAGAGGCAATAAGAAAAGTTATAGAAATAAATATGAATTCGTTCAGTGGCTGTATAAGCAACATCCGTTCAGTGGCTGTATAAGCAACATCCGTTCAGTGGCTGTATAAGAAACATCCGTTCAGTGGTTAAACAAGCAGCATCCGTTCAGTGGTTGTATAAGCAACATCAGTTCAGTGGCTGTATAAGCAACATCCGTTCAGTGATTGTACAAGCAGCATCCGTTCAGTGGTTGTATAAGCAGCAACCGTTCAGTTGTATAAGCAGCATCCGTTCAGGGGTTGTATAAGCAACATCCGCTGTGACTGTATAAGCAACATCCGTTTAGTGGCTGCATGAGCAGCATCCGTTCAGTGGCTGTATAAGCAACATCCGTTCAGGGGCTGTATAAGCAACATCCGTTCAGTGGCTGTATAAGCAACATCCGTTCAGTGATTGTATAAGCAGCATCCGTTTAGTTGTATAAGCAGCATCCGTTCAGGGGTTGTAAAAGCAACATCCGCTGTGACTGTATAAGCAACATCCGTTCAGTGGCTGTATAAGCAACATCCGTTCAGTGATTGTATAAGCAGCATCCGTTCAGTTGTATATGCAGCATCCGTTCAGGGGTTGTATAAGCAACATCCGCTGTGACTGTATAAGCAACATCCGTTTAGTGGCTGCATGAGCAGCATCCGTTCAGTGGCTGTATAAGCAGCATCCGTTCAGGGGTTGTATAAGCAACATCCGTTCAGTGGCTGTATAAGCAACATCCGTTTAGTGGCTGCATAAGCAGCATCCGTTCAGTGGCTGTATAAGCAACATCCGTTCAGGGGGTTGTATAAGCAACATCCGTTCAGGGGGTTGTATAAGCAACATCCGTTCAGTGGCTGTATAAGCAACATCCGTTTAGTGACTGTATCAGCAGCACCCGTTCAGGGGTTGTATAAGCAACATCCGTTCAGTGGCTGAATAAGCAATATCCGCTGTGGCTGTATAAGCAACATCCGTTCAGTGGTTGTATAAGCAACACCCGTTCAGTGGCTGTATAAGCAACATCCGTTCAGTGACTATAAGCAACATCCATTCAGTGTCTGTATAAGCAAACATCCGTTTAGTGGTTGTATAAACAACATCCGTTCGGTGGTTATATAAACAACATCCATTCAGTGGTTGTATAAGTAACATCCGTTCACTGGCTGTATAAGCAACATCTATTCAGGGGTTGTGTAAGCAACATTCGTTCAGCGGTTGTATAAGCAACATCCGTTCAATGGTTGTATAAGCAACATCCGTTAAGTGGCTGTATAAGCAAAAAATCCGTTCAGTGCTTGCATAAGCAACATCCGTTCAGTGGTTGTATAAGCAACATCCGTTCAGTAGTTGTATAAGCAACATCCGTTCAGTGGTTGTATAAGCAACATCCATTCAACCAGTTCTAGGAAGACATGATTTTATTTCGTCATAAGTGACGCTGCAGTTGTAACGCCAGATAAACTTCAATCAATCAATCACCATTTTACATTACGGGCTGCTCCAGAACCAGAATCCCGTGCAGTTATTGTCGAAATTGAATCTCATGTGAACGTACATATTCTAAACAACGATTAAAAACTATAATTTAAGTGATATCAGATATTAAACATGAGTATGCAACTGCATTAAATATGAGTATGCAACTGCACTGTCATTAAATAATAAAAATAAATGAGCACATAAATTATGCACTGATAAATAAAAAAAAAAGACATGGGATGCGTGCTTCAGTGTACCCTCAGGCAACTGAATTAAACCCAAGGCTAGAAATCGAATTTTATGCATAATGAATTTTCATAAATTGCAAAAAATTAGACATGATATCTTTCAGTGAAATGACGTATATTATATATAAATATATATGTGTGTGTGCATATGTACTGTATATACACAGTCAATATATATATATATATATATATACTTCTGGACATTTGGTCCTCTGATTTTTAAAAAATCAGAGGACCAAATGTCCAAAAGTGGGACAAACAACCCCCAGTTCAGAATCCACTAATTACTGGAGGACTGTCTCTCCAGACGCAGACGACACGTACCACTGGCAATAGGAATCCAGTGTCTCGGCCAATATTACATTCTTCTTCTTCCTTCGTCGGTAATAAGGGGCTCGTCTCTCGCCCCCAATATACAGGTCAGTGACTTTGCTTGTAAGCAGGTTGACGGAACACATTTCAAGGCATTGTTCGGTTGATATGGAAAGTCGCACAAGCCTAAAAAGAGCCATTACGGGCTTATTTTGGGTCATTTTTATTTGTCGAATAATCTCATGGTGACATAAAAACTTAGAACGATGTTGAAGTCTATAATTTGCAAGGGCAATTTGTTTAATTGTGATGTTTCACAATTGAAACTGATTTGACTAATCAAATAGAAAATACTACAGACTTAATTAAACAGATGCGAGATCATCAATGTTTATCCCATTTTCAAAAGAGTTACAATTAACACAAGCACAAAAGTATCTTCGGCGCAATCGAGTTTTCTGTACAGCCGCTCCAGCGTAAAATCAAGGCCACCGAAAATAGATCTAACTTTCGGTGGTCTCGGTATAATGGTGTTTTAGCCGCGGCCCACGAAATTTTAACCACAGCCCGGTGGTGACCTAACCTATGCCGTTGCCTGAAGCAAGATTGTGGCTAATTTTAACCTTGAATACAATAAAAACTACTGAGGCTAGAGGGCAGCTATTTGGTATGTTTGATGATTAGAGGGTGGATGGTCAACAGGTCAATTTGCAGCCCTCTAGCCTCAGTAGTTTTTAAGATCTGAGGGCGGACAGAAAAAAGTGCTGACGGACAGACAAATTGCCATCTCAATAGCTTTCTTTTAAAGAAAACTAAAACTTGGAGCGATGCTGAAGTCTACTAATTTGCAAAGGCAATTTGTTTAATTGTGATGTTTCGCAATGTGACTAAATAAATACAGAATACTACATAATTAATTAAACAGATAGGGGAATATCAATGTTTGTCACATTTTGCAACGGAGTTACAATTAAAAAAAGTACACAGAAACAAGACTGGCGGTTAATAAAATGTATAAGTATATCGTTATTTATCAGATGACGGATTACTTTATAGACTGATTTCAAACATCTCTGGCGATGCAAATGTGATTACTGTGGCAATGAATCTTCGACAATCATCTATACATACTCAAGTTCAGTAAATAATTAGAAGAATTAGAATGAAGGAAACTAGAAAAATATTAAAACCTCTTTTTTGGAATAACGGTTTTAGCTAAAAACCCACATACGTTATATACACACTTACGCTCTTCTATGCGGTTTTAAATTACGTAAGTCTCCACATTTAACCTTTCAAGATTTTTCGGAAATGTTTTAGTTGTCCATAAAGTATCCGTAACGGTAATAGTCTGATCACAGAATATTTCGTTCTACATCACGATTTCCTGGTTATCAGTATTTAGAATTGCAGAGCCGAACTTCACATTTTTTACCTATTAAGATTTCTAGGTATTTAGATTAAATTCTGATATAAAATTGTATATATCACTGAGCCACCACGACCATATATATATATATATATATATATATATATATATATATATATATATATATATATATATATATATATATATATATATATATATATATATATATATATATATATATATATATCACTGAGCCACCACGACCGTATATATATATATATATATATATATATATATATATATATATATATATATATATATACATACATATACATATATATATATATATATATATATATATATATATATATATATATATATATATATATATATGGGCATGTGTTTGCATGAACATATTTGCGTGCAGAAGTTTATATCATTTGTCTAGCAAGCTTCACACTTTCGTAAACATTTCTCTCTCTCTCTCTCTCTCTCTCTCTCTCTCTCTCTCTCTCTCTCTCTCTCTCTCTCTCTCTCTCTCTCTCTTTATTTGAAGGGTAATTACAACGTCAGGGTACAGAAGCTTGCAGATACAGCTTAGCCTTCCCTCCCTCTTTCTCTTTCTACCTCGCATCTATCAGAGTCGTTAGGGAAATGAGGTATGAGAAATAGCTGGAAGGGAAGACTGCAACATATATATATATATATATATATATATATATATATATATATATATATATATATATATATATAAGTATACATATATATGTGTATATATATATATATATATATGTGTGTGTGTGTGTATAAGTATGTATGTGCGTACGTATGTATGTATGTATGTATATGTATATATAAGTATGCATGTATGTATATGTATGTATATATAAATTTATATATATATATATATATATATATATATATATATATATATATATATATATATATATATATACGTAAAATTTATATATAAGCATTGCAATTAAGAAACTGGTCTCAAAACTTTAGATTCCCCAATGTTTTTGGTTATGCTTTCCAATGAAAGTTTTGCGTTCCTGAAGGAAATGAGAGAAAAAGTAATCTTTCTGGACCTAAGAATTCATAAACAAAATTTAGTGGAAAGCAATTTAATACAAGATATGGAACATGCATAATAATTCTGTACTGACCAACCACATCAGACTGCTAAAACTTTTAACTCAATATTATAGGTTATCTTCGTTCCTCTTTGTCCAATCCGACTGTTAAAACTTAGTTACTTTTCTCCATAATGTGTATAAGAAAATGTTAATAAGCTCTGGGAGATGTCTTATATAAGAAAACTATTCATATTTCTTGATGTTTTGTGTTTATAAAAAAAAGGCTAGAAACGACTTCCATGTTTCTTTTCCATGTATGAATATTGGCCAACACAAGCCTAATCAATCAGTATGATTACATGTACTGATATTTGCCATGAGTTTCTCTACTTGTTCCAAATATTTTCTTCTGCGTTCTTCAAAATCATGAACACTTTCTGAACTACCCTTTCTAACCTAACCACTGAGCAGGGGGGAAGGGAAAAAAAAAACAGTTCAACTCGATGCCGGAGCCAAGCCCAGATAAATAAGGAGGTCTGGAGTCAGGAAGGGCATCCTTCTATAAAACACCTGCCAAAGTCAGTTATGAATTGAGCCCTGCGAGATAGAAAAAGCTGGAGGAGGCTCGTTAAAGAGAGCGACCCCTACTGGTGATTAAGCTGAGAAAAAAGAAAAAAAGAATAAGAACTACCTTCACTAGCAGTCAACACGTGTTCGAAACTGACTGAAAATTGAAACCGTGAAAATCAAGATGCCATTTATCACAAATATACTTCATCGGAACTTTCCCTAAATCTACATATATAAATATGATATATATATACATATATATAAATACATAATTATATATATGTATATATGAATATATAATTTTGTTTATAATATATACCTATATATAAAAAATGTATGTATGTATGTATGTATGTATGTGTGCGTGCGTGTTCCACATACACTCTGAAACGCATTGAGCAATTTCAACCTATTTTGGTATACATATGACCTACTATCTCCAAAAGAACACTGTGTGGGTACAACATCACTGGCACCAAAGGGGGGGGGGGGTTGTGGGAAGGGGGTGACATGTAAAAATAACCGAAAATGACAGAAATTAGTGTCTAATCCATAGTTTTCGAGGTCACTGAGATGAATAGTGACCCTCCCGATGCCCTATTAGGCCAAGTTCAGCCCTGATAGGAAGGCGGGGTGAAAAGGTGTGGGAAGGGGGTGACATATAAAAGTAACAGAAAACGACAGATATTAACGTCTGATCCACAATTTTCGAACTCGCTGAGATGAATAGTGACACTCCTGATGCGCTTCAAGTTCAAGTTCAGCTCTGATAGGAAGCGCGGGAGGGGGGGGTGAGAAATAAAATGTAAAAAATGTTGGGCAATGTAACTGAATCAACTACCTTAACAGGAAAGAGAGAGAGAGAGAGAGAGAGAGAGAGAGTTTATCAGTTGTCCAGTTGTCATTCAGAATTTTCCCGGGCAGCGCAGGGTTGGTCAGCTAGTATATGTATATATGTGCGTGTGTGTGTGTGTGTGTGTTGTTTTCAAGAAGCCATTATATATTTTAAAAGACAAAATCTGCTGCAAGAAATTAATTTCCTGGAAAGATATTTCCCTTTTCGTCACTGACTGAAGGAAATGAAACGAAGAACAAGAAAGAAATACCAGTAACCATAACAAATAACAAGTTCATGAAACTGAGAGATAATATTCGACAAGACTGTGACGACACAATAGCGTTAAAATTCAGACAAGGCTTAAAAACAGCAACAGGGACAATTCTAACATCCAAGAGAGCAAAGAAATAAACTCGGATTTCGAGCACGCCGAGAAGACGACGAAAAAGGGCGCTGAAGTGGAAAACATCAAACGCATAAGACGAAAACAACTTTGATATTGGTAGCACAGAGAGAGAGAGAGAAAGATAGAGGGGTGGGGGGGATCAGCATTTCTATACCGGTACAAAACTATTTGAATTATCCAGTTCTTTTTCTCTCTCTCTCTCTCAAATCTCATACATACATATATATATATATATATATATATATATATATATATATATATATATATATATATATATATATATATATATATATATATGTGTGTGTGTGTGTGTGTGTATGTGTATGTACGTGCATGTATATATATATATATATATATATATATATATATATATATATATATATATATATATATATATATATATATATATATATATATATATATATATATATATATATATACAGCGCAACTCTGTCACATTAGGAGGGGTGGTGCTATAAGCACAGAGCTAACCCAAGCACCCTTTCTTGAATCGAACTAACGCTGGTACCCATTCACAGCTGGGCTGACTAGTTAGCGACAGGCAGGGTTCGAACCGCAAACCTTGCAAATGCAAACCCAGTGTTCTACCGCCCAGCTAATACACACTAGGACGTCTGCACTTGCGTGAGGAAGCTCCAGAAGACAATGGCCACTGACGCAATTAAAATCTAAATGCTAAATCGTGGATGAACTACTGTTTAAAACTTCCACGACATTAGGCACTTCATACACCCACACCAGAGGCTCATCAGCAACAGGTCGAACCACCATAAAGTACTTATGCCGTTCACTTTTAGGCTGCATATATTCTCGGCCTTCCTAGTTATTAATGTGTGTGTGTGTGTGTGTTTGTGTGTGCAGGAACTCGAAGGTGCGCCTCTGTGTATGTGGGTGTGTGTTGTTTTGTGTCTGAGCGCCTCCACGTGTGACCCACAAATCTCTGAAAAGTTTCTTATTGAGCTTTCGGAACGACGAATTCCCTCCCTCTTCCAGAGCATACAACTGTTAACAATCAGAGCTAATGTAAGCGCCGTGTTTCCTGCTGACCTGGATACTGAGGGATCCCTAACGGAAATAAACTCTAATATCAATAAGCTGAACTAAAAGAAGGAATCTGACTTCACTGAGCACCGTTAGAGTGGGTCAAAAGATAACTACCCATCATTCAGTATTTAATCATTCAGATGCACGTAGCCATACCTTTCCTGGTAGTCATGGAAAAAACTGAACCCAAACGTAACTTCAGTTCTATTTCTCCAAGTCTACAAAGTAAGTGATTTGAACAAACTAACTAAATAAATTGAGCTTTTAACGTCTCTTTTCACAGGCACAAATATGATGAGAATTTTGTTAATTTACTCAATAAAAAAAAAGGGAAGAAGGGGAAAAAGACATCATACCAAATAAATAAAAGGAAAGTATTTTTGAACGGAAATTTATCTGCCCTCTCTTCACCATGCGTGAAAAACACTAATGGTCATAAATGGAAATATTCATGTCGCTTAAATGGGTGTGCTTTAAAAGAAATTCCAACAAGAAACAACTTTTAACATCATCAACCTCAAACAAGTAAAATGTTTTATAATAATAAGAATCCTTGTAAGAAGTTATGAAGTTTATAAATGAGAAACTATTCATTTTGAAAAACAAAAGAAAGAACATATAATTAATACAAAAAGGAGACAAAAACAGTTGTTTTTTAATAAGTTAAACAAATTATTACGGATTCAATATTGGAAATGCAATAAACATGACACATAGAGAGAATAATGAAAAAGGAGAAGTTAGCTGAATCTTTATTACTTCAAAAATTGTTGCAATTTTAATATACATCATTTTAATTATAAATTCATTGATTTTGTGTGGGTCCTTTTTTATTAATCTTCGGACACGGGAAATATAATATATACATATACATATATATATATATATATACAGGTATATATACATCCATATATATGTATATATATAAATAGATTATATATATATATACTGTGTATATAATATATATATTATATAATATATAGGTATATATACATGTCATATATATATATATATATATATATATATATATATATATATATATATATATATATATATATATATATATATATATATATATATATATATATATATATATATATATATATATATATATTATAAAATTCAGACATAAAAACAAGGAAATTTATGAAATTTATTTCAAATTCCACCCTCAATCTTACCAGTAAATCCTCCCATTAATCTCGAATGACCCTATCAAAAGACACAAACAACTGGCGCACATACATACAAACAGAGGTGAAAATATTCACATCCTTGCGCTGGTCACAACACCACAGTTTCATCACTTGGTGTATATTCACAGGTAAGAGTAAAAAAAAAAAAATAAAAAAAATATTGGACGATAATTAAACGATCAATAATTCTTCCCCCCCTTCATGTGGCCTTGAATTAGGTCTCATTCTCACGTGTAATTTCCATCTCTCTCTCTCTCTCTCTCTCTCTCTCTCTTTCTCTCTCTCTCTCTTCCCAGAAACGTAAAAGAATGTGACCTCTGGTGTGTCCTCAAGGGCCGCTTCAGGAAGGCCGAAAGGACAAAGGTGAGGGACGTCCGGAAAGATGGATTGTAATCGTGGAGCTGAAGGGTAACTGGTATGAAGGATCCCACGACGTCATCAGTCTTTTTTTTTTCCTTTATCAGAAAAAGGGTAAATCTTTATGGAAATTCACAACTCTGCTGAGAATCTCTCTCTCTTAACAGGACCCCACAACGTCACACTCTTCTTTATTCTTCTTTTAATAGTAAAAAGGAAAAGCTTTATGGAAATTCACACCTCTGCTGAGAATCTCTCTCTCTCTCTCTCTCTCTCTCTCTCTCTCTCTCTCTCTCTCTCTCTCTCTCTCTTATTAGGACGCCACAACGACACACTGTTCTTTTCTTCTTTTTTCTTGTTTTAATGGTAAAAAGGAAAAGCTTTATGGAAATTCACAACTCTGCTGAGAATCTCTCTCTCTCTCTCTCTCTCTCTCTCTCTCTCTCTCTCTCTCTCTCTCTCTCTCTCTCTCTCATTTATTCATATTGTTTCACGCAAAACGAGCATAGCCATTTAATAGTTTATTCATTAAATCCCATTCTGTCAGACTGACTGTCAGGTTGCCAGCCAGTGTATTCATTAAGCCCGTCAGTCTGTCTGGGTTTCTGTCATTCAACGGCTCTTAATGGAATTTTCTTTTTAACAACAGGCGCTGCTGAAAAGGCTGGGTTTTGTGTTACCCACGTGCAGATGGTATTGCCGTGCTTTGCACGTCTCTTCTTTCAATCTTCATTTTGCAACTTAGAAGCTGCTGTCAAAAATAGTGTCCCTTAAAGCTGGCATATCGCCTTTCATGGCTAAGCTCGGGGACATCCATTCGTGTTTTGTTTTCCCTCAAGGAAGTCAATATTTGTAGGCCAATCCTGGCGTGAAAATTGCCACAGACCTTGCAAGTGAATTGCAGATTCATCAAAATACCGCAGCACGACGAAAACACATCTTAACCTATCCTAACCTAACCTAAAGCGACAAGTATTACTCGTGGCCGCAAGGTAAGGAGATCCCTTTCAACCGTTATGACTGGCGTAAAGTTAACCGCTATGTCCCCTACGAGCTATAAAATTCTCTCAAGAGTCGGCTCTATTGCTCCACTCAAGAATAGGTCTTGTACTTTTCCTATTCTTTTTTAATCTTTTTTTGTTGTTTCACTCAGGACAGGGCTAAATAACCAGACTGCTGCATATATTACAATGATCATGCTTACAAAATAAAATACAATATATGCATCCATATACGTAATATCAGCCTACGGGTAATAAACTCCATACCCAGACTTGTAGCCATCAACCCTATAAGCACAGTCTCTCTAATTAATAGCCTCTAGTAAGTATGAAAAAGAATGAAGTTATTATTGGATTCAATAATTCGCCAACGCTCTGTGGTAACTGGTTCCACAGCGCAGACATTACACTGGAGTCAGTTACGTAAGTGTCACTGGACTTTAGAGTCTGACTGTGTCTTAGTCCGAGCATCGGGACAGTAAGTAACGTACTCAATTCCAGTCTTGACTCTCTTATATTACCGTCATTTCTGATTGTATGGGTCCACTAGTTCTCTTATACAATTAAATGTGACTATGAGGTGGTACAGATAGAGAGTATTTATGATTAAAGGAAAATATACAAATAAAAAAGTTAGTGCACGGAATCCCCCTTTCACCTCATTATAAGGACGAGAATTTACAAATAGTGAATGGCTTCATATATCGTATGTAAAATGAAAATATTCAATTTCTGTTATCTCAAAGTGTCTTATCTCAGTCACAGTCCTTACCAAATTACAGCCTGCTAAACACATCGTTTATCATAACATTCAAAGAAATCAACGCACCGTATGAACAATCTCGCACTTTATGGCCGTCCACGATCACAGTTTGGCCATAAACAAGGATAGAAAGGGCAGAACAATGTACTTCATCCCTTCAAAAATTAAATGGCAAAACACACACACACAAGCAAACGTAGTAAGAAATTATATCTACAGGTATGCTTTGGATTAGCGGTTCTGCAAGGCTGTCAGAGATGGTAGAATGAAACGCTAATTTCCGTAAAAAAAAAAAAAAAACTCGATGTGAAGCAGAGGATGAAGGAGAACTTTGCCTGTTATTAGGAGTTACGGGCGCCGGAAAAATCTGCGCATGTGCACAGACTCCTCCTCATTTTCTGCCTTCATCTCTCAGCTTCACGGAGTCAAGTCAATTATCTTCCTTTGTTGCTGGAAATTACTCCATTTTTCATGGAACAACTACAACATCACACAGTACCTACTCTTGGAAAACAACTTCGGGGTGAACAAAACGCAGGCAGATAGACACATACACACACACATACAGAGAGACCATAAATAATCACAAATGAAAAAAAAAATGTTATTCAGGTACGCGACAGAGAAAAAGATTCTTGATTACAAAAAAAAAAAAAAAAGTTCCCCCAGGTAAGAGAATGGAAAGAGAAAAATCATAACTTCTGAAAAGATTTGAAAGTTGAGCCACTAACTTCTGGATCCCTTTTTACTTCAGCTTTTCTCGTGAATCTGTTCCAGTTAGGATCTCCAAAACATCGGAAATGACTTAATTGGATTCTGAAAGTTCTCCCTCCAGAAATTTCTTCAAAACAGCTTTCAAACCCACGTGCGAATAACAGCATAATAATAAGATCTTTTGACTACTGCAGACTAAGCCGATTACATACACACCTTCAACAAATACATATAATTACAGGCTTAAATTAACTCCCCATGTTACCCTGCCGGAATTATTATCTGCCTTTGTCGGTTAAATGACTCTTTCAACACATACAGAAGTGGTGAGTTCTACATTATTAGTTATGGGAAAGGCTGATCCAGAAAAACTTGCAAGTTTCCTATTCACACGCAAAATTTGAAAAAAAACAGTAATATAAAACAAGAAATAATCACACTGCCAGTGTAGTTACCACACAGTGTCTGGCGAAATATAGATATTTCAATATTCAAAACACGTCAGAACACGAGTAAAAAGCTAGATTATCTTGTAGCCACTAACTGTGTTCGTTATTGCTGTTTTCTTATGTGCTTTATACACTTCTTTATTATTTCATTTTCATTTCATTTCATTCACGCTACATTTTTCCTTTATTTTTCTGTATGGAATGTAATATAAAATTTAGGATGAAGGCCAAGCACTGGGACCTATGAGGTCATTTAAGTGCTGAAAGGGAAATTGAGAGTAAAAGGGTTCTGAAGTTGTAACAGGAGGAAAGCCTCGCAGCTGCACTATGAAACAACTGTAAGGAGAGGGTGGAAAGTAAGATGGAAGAAAGAGATTATGAACGGAGGTACATTAAAAGGAATGGAAGTGGAGTGCAGCTAGGGATCGAAGGGACGCTGCAGAGAACCTGAGGTAGAGCCTACAATGTACCGCGTGAGGTGCAATGTCGACAGTTAACCCCCCCCCCCCCCCCGTCCTTTTACTAGGTTTATTTTTCTCGATTTATGAGGGTCATATCAAGTACAGCCATTACATTCCAAGCAATGAGCTACAATTTACTGTTTCGTTGAAAGCAATGTGGCAACGAATTCGGAATGAGAATTTATCGCCTGAATTCCAAATTTATGTTTAATTTATTAAAGGATAAAGAGTTGTGGTCATTCTACCATTGTGTTGAAAGGCAGATACGTGACAAGTTTTTTCAATTCCTTGTAATTCATTCAGCTAACGAGAACAGAAGAATACGAGGAATTACCAATGAGAGAGAGAGAGAGAGAGAGAGAGAGAGAGAGAGAGAGAGAGAGAGAGAGAGAGAGAGAGAGAGAGAGAGAGAAAGCAAATCCTTTATGCCTTTATTCATTATTGGTGTTAGTATCAGGCTATCTGGTATTATTATTATCATTATCATTCCTTATTATCGATGAAAAAAGAACACTTACTGAACACAATAACGGCGAAAAATATGATTTAAAATTTAAGTGCTATGTTAGGGCTTCCTGGGGGGAATAATATAAAAATTAATTTCTTTGCCAAACCAATTTCAGGTTGCAATTATTTTCTAAGAGCAAAGGCCACTAGGGTTGGCAACCAGGGGGCCTTTTTGCGCCTCAAGCTCGAGGAAGACAAGAAAAAAGAAACGGGAAAGAAGAAAGTTAAAACTGGACAGCACAGGGAGGAATAGACCTGCAGCTTAAGAAGAGTTTATTTCAGGAAAAAACAGAAAACTGGAGAAGATTCTGAAGCTCGGCAATTTTAGAGAGAAAAAAAGTCACTGAGCCGTAAAACCCGAAGATTTTATAAAGAGGCAACTTTCTTTACCTTTTTTCCAATGCCACGTGTGTTCAGTGTTAATGTATAACAATTCTTTCAGTTCCGTCTTCGTTATATAATTACGCAAGTTTGTGCATAACTGCAGATAGTGATGGTTTCTAGAAATGAATGGATGTAAATTAGTTTCCAAAACTAATCGAGCATAGTCACTAGCAATATGTGTGTAAGTGAGAACGGAACGGATTTCCAAACGTGAAAGAAGATTGTCTCAAAAAAAAAAAAAATTGTTTCAGTGTGACTGGAATTGATTCTTGAATGCAAGCGACTGGAGATAAGTGTCCATAAATTTCCGTGCACGAATGTGAATAGCACATGTCTGTGGATCTGTCATCATAAGTATCTGTCTTTGAATGAGGAAAGAATCTGCTTTTGCATATGAACGTAGACGTGAATGAATGTTTAGAATAGAAAGAATAGAATACAGAATTTAGGCCTAAGGCCAAGCACTGGGACCTATGAGGTCAATCAGCGCTGAAAGGGAAATTGACAGTAAGAAGGTTTGAAAGGTGTAGCAGGAGAAAAACCTTGTAGCTGTATTATGAAACAATTGTTACAGAGGGTGGAAAGTCAGATGGAAAAAGAATATGAACGGAGGTACAATAAAAGGAGTGAAAGAGGTTGCAGTTAGGGGCCGAAGGGACGCTGCAAAGACTCTTAGGTAATGCCTACAGCGCAGCGTGCGAGGTGCACTGACGGCACTACCCCCTACGGGGGAATGGATGTTATTCCTGGAGCGCGAAATTTGAGGCGTAAATGTAAGCGGTGTCCGTTTCCAGGTGGGATACGAAGTACAATGCTCTTCTGTGATTGTTTACGTATGAATACGGATGCCGCTCGTTTCTAAGGAGTGTTAAATCAAGTATGAGCCTTCGCCAAGGTAGACAGTAACAGTGTATGCCTTTTATTTCAGTGCGAATGAATATGATCTGTCTCAGCAAGAGCCTTTGTAAAATTGTAAATAATGTTGGATACAGTTGTCATTGAATTTGGATTTAATTCTTCGAAATATATTGAATGAATACGATTGATTTTCATTTTCTTTATGTAACTGGAGGCGATTCGTGACTGACATAAGTTAATAAAAAAATTTATAGAGTAAAGCAGAAAATACAGTAATAAAATGGTATCTGTAACTGATACAGGAATTATAATTCATGCCATTATGCAGCGTAAAGAGATATAACATCTTCTTTTTGGACTTTGCAATTGACCTGAATAAACAATTGAGCCAAAGTGAAGGATTCAAGATTGACAGGTAATAAACAAAGTTCCCATACAAATATCGTTACTCATGTTTTGAAAGCTTCCGAGTAAACCAATGAAACTGAACAACCATGTGTCAGCAAGAAGCGTCACCAACAACCATGTCCCCGATCCCGCACCGCACACAAACACACACACACACATACACATACACAGACATACACTCAAACGCATCCTATGAATATCTTTGAAAGACCACTTGCCAACATTCCAAACAAAATCCATGCCTAACGATTCCATGACCTCTGACGCACATGCTGCCACTAAATTTTTGTTCAACTGACTGCAAAATGAGGCTTCCTGTGTGTGTGTGAGTGTGTGTGTGTGTGTGTGTCATATTCAACATTACAGTATTTCAATTTTCACCGGCTTTTTATCTATATTTTTACCTTTCACACACCTGCCCTCATCATATTGACAGGCTACTTGAAGGATGCTACGCAACGCATGAGTTACAGCAAAAAAAACTCGCTGTCACACAAAGATTAATGATTACGATATCATCATCTTTTATGCTTCTACAAATCCATTATCCATACACCCACAAACTCTAAAATTATCTAGCTTTTTCGTAATGCCAATGTCAGCTGCATATATACATCAAATAATGACGGGTGATAAATGTTGTGGCTTCAAAGCGATGACAAATCTATGTTTATTCAGTGAGACATAATTAATGGAAAACTATGCCCCACAGAAATGAAAAGAGTGGTCTGTTGATTAATCGTCCTTGTGTTGAACAAAATCGTTCCCTTTTACCTCAGGCGAAGCGTCTCTAAATGCTTGTTTGCACAAGAAAAGATGTGCGATTTTACTTCGGTTGAACATGTTGCTGTGACAGCAAATATAAATATTTTTGAAGAAAAGGGGAAGAAGGAACCTTATTGATATTTAAACACACTGAATGGCGTCACCATCAAGAGTCTTCGTCATCTCGAACGGTTGAAATCAAAATTTAAATTAACTTAATATCTTCAGATATGAAATTCTGACGGAAATAAAAGAAATTTATTTGAGATGTTTCTCTGAAAGTCTGACTCTTCCAAGTTTTTTCCCCATCACATCAGAAGACTTTCGCTCATATTTTCCTGGCAACAAATTCCAAATTCGGTTTGACAGCTGCTTACCGAGTAGCCCTCCGATTTTATGGGGAAAATACTGTATTTGTAAGCTGAACGTACGTTACTTCAGACGAGTGAGGGAGGCTTAGCGTGGGAACACGGAAATTCATTTCATTTCCTTAACGGATATTACAAGGATTGCACAGGACGGCTTATGCAAAACTATTAGGAAACACAGAAGTTAAAACATACACTGTATGGTCGTTGTTATTCTCGTAGTTCCCGTAAACAGTGGATTATTACATGTATGCACACCCAAAATATAACCGGTTTTCGATGTTTCTTAATGAAAAAGAAAAAAAATCAACGTACAAGAGATTTCTTGAAACTAAACATCATCACATGACAGCACCAAATGAAGTGAATTCATTTTTCTCCTTTTTCTCAGCGTACGCGTCTGTATATATTAAGGGAAATATATATATATGTAAAAAGATTTTTATAACTTTAATTTCGTCGACGTTTGTTGACAATAAACATAAACTCGTTATGCCAAATGAAGTGGGCAGACAAACTCAGCTGTCTGGAAAACAAACAGCAATTCCGACTTGTATTTTACATGCTCTATTATATGCGTTCCACGGAAAAAATATTTGAGTATCGCTATTCCTCTTTTAATTGAGCCGTGAATGTCTACCAATTAAATATACCTGGAATCTCTCTCTCTCTCTCTCTCTCTCTCTCTCTCTCTCTCTCTCTCTCTCTCTCTGGGGCTTTTCTCATTTTTATTAAACATTCATTTATGGTCAGACACATCGATTCCACAATACCATTTTTCGTGGAGGCTTCGAGGAAAGTAAATCAATTTAATCGCCTACCACTAAATTCCGGAACATCGAAGAAGTTTGTACGCTAACAGATATGGAATTTCCTTGAACGCTAATGACGAAGAATACGCCGTTAAGTTTTTCCCACTGATGCATGTTTACTTCTTGACCACGAAAATTATACAAAAATCATTCAAGAAGCAATGAATATCCTCCTTATACAGTGTTAATATAATCTTTCCCTTGGGTCTCCAGGCTGCATTACACTGCAGGATGTTACACTGCCAGGTCTGTTTGTGGTATTTAAAGCGACATTTGGCAAATATTAACAAACTGCATATTAGGGCTGATTATCACTCATTAGAGAACCTCAAATGTTAGTAACTTTTTAACACACATCTAGCATAATGGGCCTATTCACTTAATTTCCAATGCAATACCATTCTTTTGTGACCATCTACATTATAACGTTCTATGGGAAAAAGCTTTATATTACCGTGGTGGAATTGCAAAACACTTCTAGTCTTTCATTTTGGAGAATCAATCATAAAAGTGGATTCTTCCGCATGTCAAAATTATGACAAAATTTTTATTTAGGAAACTATTAAGCAAAAAGCTTCTGAAGCTAAACGTCCATTCCTTTCAATTTTATATTCCCCTCTTATACAGACGCTGCGCATTAATGTAAGGTAAGAATGTTACAGAGTGAATTATTTCCTAACGAAACCGGTGCCTAGTTTAACATAATGATGTGCTAAATGCTGAGAATCACCTCCAGTTTCTCGAAATTCTTTTGGCAATTTTTTCCTTATCAAAAGGTCATAAATTTCCATCAGCCGTTCATTCTCTTTAACCTTCTCAATCTGCACTCGAATGTCATCTCTTTCGTCCCGTGATTGAACTGGCGGGTGGCGCAAGGGTTTCCATTTGCAAATGGAAATAACATTTTCAGTTAAAACACTCGATGGGTTTACTTGATGATAGTGAACGAAAAGTAAAGACTTCGGCAATTTCATCCACCTCCATTATCATTTTTGTTATGAGATATTTGTTCCTGTCAAGTAATATTAATATGAATCCATTGGTTAGTACAAATTTTCGACAGCGTTAAATGAACGCAGGTAAAAAGTCAATCATATTCATCACTTCTCCCTCTTCCTTCCTCCCCCTTCTCTTCTCAGTCCTCGCCCTCACTCTCAGCTCTTCCTACCCAAAGGCACAAAGGTTTGGCAGCTATCCCTCACATCAAATTTCTTATCTTCTCTTTGTGTACGGGTTCTGATAACTCGAAGCCTTGAAGCCTACGTTTTTATAGACACAACGAATACATAAACCGACTTTGTCAGACGTTTTCCATATTTCTGAATTATAAAAATAAATAAAATACACCCAAACTACTGAACAGGAGGTGTTATCTTGACGAGTCGTCTGTTACTCCTCACTTCGACTGTTTTTACCTACTTTTTAAATAATCCATTAGTATTGTTTGCTCTATATTCTGAAACCCATTTTGATTTGCTTTTTCTCTCCCAGAACATTCCGATGACGAGCTCTTTTTTCATACCTGCGTCACAGAACCTATACTAGTTCTTAAGTGGAACTGCCTTGACTAAAGCACACTACACTAGCCTTCTGATTTCTGTCTAATTCATCTTGGGGCGCAGAATCCTGCCTAAACCGTTCATAAGGCACTGTGACCTTTGAAGGCGAACTCCGTAACCCCGCGCTTTTGTAGCATTTTTTGTAGGTGGCATTTCCGTTTTTTCTGGCTCATTTCCATCATTTTCTTTATACCATTACCCATCATGAGGCAACGTTCAGCAAGAATATTTATGTTACGGTGGGTTTGGTTTACCCACATCATCTTTCCTTCTCTTCAAACGTAAAAATTACCGCACTCAACGCAGGGGTGCTGGGCTATCTTTTCACATCAAGTGCTGCAGTTCAATTTTTCCGTATATTACAGTCTTTTACAGATTCGCATGATTGTTTTTTCAAGAATAAAAACAATACACGATTATCGCTTTCAAATTCAATCTAATTTCTGAGGTATATGTACTAGGTTATATTGACAGTAGTTGAAGGCTACTTTACACACACACGCGCACACACACACACACATCATGATTGCATCTGCCACAATAAGAACATCTACATTTCGCTCCGCCAACAATAGCACTGCACCATAAAGTATTTACCTGAAAAATGGGTTCCATGTCCATCAAATGACGGTCTTCTAAGTATACTCGAATATTTCACCACATCTCAATTTCCTCGCTGCACCCATTTGCCTATAGTAACTTCAAATGAATACTGTACACACAGACCTAGCGGCACTTTCACCCACTACCAACAATGCCTCTGTTCATATTAAAGGCAAATTTCCTTGCGAACCTCACAGCGCGTTAGAATTCACGAACAAAATGTCAGATACCTTATTTATTTTTTTTACCCACAACTCGCTCCCATGCTGACCTTTCACTTACCACACGGGCAAAATCATACATCTCTATCTGTGATTCCTGATGCTATTTTAGCTCCCCGATGAAAAGGCTGAACGTTTGCTTCTATGAATGCTGACAATTCCATTCAAAAGCAGCAGGATTCGATTTGCGGTTTGATTAAACTACGTCCTGACAAAGGTTGAAAGTAATTGGAAAGTGCTTTTGCGCAGACAAAGAGGTTTCACGCACCTATGCTTTCGTTAGGTGTCATGCGTATTCGTTCACGAGCACATATAAATTGCTACTGACCGGTGCAGCAGAGCGAAATGAAAAGAATGGGGATGCAACCTGATACTGTGAAACTAATGTGAAAAATTAAGTCCTTTCATAGAAAACCCAACAGAAGAGATGAATGAACAGAAACAACGACGCATTTCATAGCAAACACATACACACCTCATTCCGTTCCCCAGGTAATCATAAAAGACAGTTTGAGTTACATAATGAACAAACGCTTCTGCCTCAACACTGTCGAGGGTAGGGTGGAAGGTGAGTCTTTGAAAGCCCGAGAGTATGCTCAGGCTTTTATAAATACTCTTTATAAGGAAGTAGCCGGTAATGCGCTTTCCTCTCCCCTTGAACTGGAGGCGCGCGGATCAAAGGCTCATTTCCGTGGGCGCGAAGAGTCCATTATTTACGATCGCCACCGGCAAGGATAAATAAAACAACCAGCGGTAAAAGGTTTACCTGCTATTTCCAAGGGGTGACGTTTCAGGATCCCTCTCCTGTATTAAACATTCGACAACTTTTGTTATTCTTCGAAAAGCTGCCCCTTTCGCACTGTTCTGTGTCTAAATATGTAATAAAATGTTTGCCTGAGGTGTCTACCGGAGAAGCGGCGACCCCAGACAAGCACAAACTGCGTCACTGACTCGGTCATCTTTTCAACAACTCAAGCATAAACCCCGGCACAGAAAACCTAAGAGATCCTTAACTTCTTAGTACATAAACAGCAAATCGATCATCTCCACACACCAGGCTTGCATCAGCCACCTTTACCTTATTCACACTCTTGCACTGCCTATATTGTTGGGGCCCTTTCATTCTAACACCTCTTCTACATTATCCGTCCATAACTTTAAACTTCTCCGCTCCCTCTTCTTCAGAAGACACTGACTTTAAACGTTCTTTTCAACCATATAACCAATTACATTTTCTCCCTATGACCAAACAACCTCAACACAGGTCTTTATTTTCAACACATAATGACATATACATTTCTCACTCTTTCAGCTAATTCAATATATATATATATATATATATATATATATATATATATATATATATATATATATATATACATACATACATGTACGTGTTCAATATGATACGTGAGTGGTGTATGAGTGCACGCAATTAACTGCCCTGTGAAAAGTCATCAAATAACCCTCAAATGACAGCAAGCCAAAAAAATTGAGGCTGATGCTGCTGCCCAGCTACAAATCTTTTATAAAATAAGTTCCAAGTTTATCCATTTCATTAAAACTGTCTCTCTCTTAGCTTACTTCTACACACCCAAGTGTACTCAGCAGCACAAAATCTCGACCCCAGAATCCCCGTGCCTTAGTAAGAAGAAATATTGAAAACTGAAAATCCTAATCACAATTTTGACGACAGCGTAAAATTCCAAAGTGATGATGAGATGATGTCAGGCTGGCGCATATTGATATATATGAAGATGATGATGGAATGCATAAAACTGAAGATATGAATGGCAGACATAGAAAAATTTTTACATACAATGTGTCGAATAATGATCTATTCTTACTTCATCTTCCCTATATATTTTCTGACAAGTAAGAAATAAAAAGAAAAACAGGAAATCATTAGGCAGTAATATAAATTGTGAATTGTTACACCTGAAGCAATGTGCACTCTTAAACACTTATTACATGATAACCAATTATAATTTGAATCATTCTTTTGCCACAAATAACATTTAGCTGGCACGAAAATAAAAACTGTGCCTTCCGATTAATAAATATGAAATAATTCCTCGACTTCAAAATCTAACAAAAACCATACGTTGAAGGAAGTTGATAGGGTAATATCGTATTTTCTTCTATGTGAAATTCTGGAGACCTCTTTATTAGAAGAATATCATTCTATATTTAATTTTGTTTATTAACTGGTTTTTAGTAGGCTCAATCGGTGAAGTATAGCACAGTGGGAATTATTTGAACTGAGAAAGACATAACCATAAACCTGATATTGTACCGAATTTTTTTAAGTCATTCGAAAAACTTTTAAAGAATGTAACATAACCTAACTGCAAGGTACTCTCTCCTCTGTCACTTATAGATCTAGAAAAAAATTACTCTGCAGATCTGCTCCGAGAACTGATCTGAAGGCCAATGTGATTGGAGAAATAAAAACAAACTGAATATAAAAATTAGTTACAGAAAAATTACTCCTACGCATGAACCAGTGGTAATTTGCACAGGCACATGCTGAGATATATCTTAATGAGTAGTGAATACCTGTATAATGAATAATAATAAGACCATGGCATATCTGAAATTAAAGCATTCCTTTCTGGTACGATCTAACGCGTGGTAAATCCTATAATTAACCACAGGATTCCTGAGTAGGTCCTGATGTTTTTTTAGGCACATGTATAATCACCCCTAAAATTCTTTGAGTGGGAGCTCAGTTAACACCAAATACCTATATCATTTTCAAGCCACACGATTCCTGCGCAGGATCTGAATGAGTGGTAAAAATTTGTATATATATATATTTAGACATGGGGTTCCCATGTTGTATCTTGATGACAGGTAAATACCTATATAAAGCTATAGGATATGAGATATTGAAGTTTACTCTCCCTTGTAGGATCTTAATGAGAGGTAAACACGCGTGTTTTCAGCTATAGAGAGTTCCCTTGCAGGATCTCTTGATAACAGGTAAATACCTGTTATCAAGAGATCCTGTATAAATTCAAAGGATATGAGAAATTCAAACTGACTTTCCTTTGTAGGATCTTGATGAGGGGCAAGCAACTGGACAATGAACCATATGATATCAGCAACGAATGGCAATACCTGAACCACAGGATATCAGCAATGAATGGCAATATCTGAACCACAAGATATCAGCAATAAATGGCAACACATGAACCATAGGATGTCAGCAACGAATGGCAATACCTGAATGATGAGATATTAGCAATGAATGACAATACATAAACCAAAGGATATCAGCAATAAATGGCAATACATGAACCATAGGATATCAGCAATAAATGGCAATACCTGAACCACAGGATATCAACAATGAATGGCAATATCTGAGCCACAGGACATCGGCAATAAATGGAAATACCTGAACCATAGGATATCAGCAATGAATGGCAATATATGAACCACAGGATATCAACAATAAATGGCAATATCTGAACCACAGGATATCAACAATGAATGGTATTATCTGAACCACAGGATATCAGCAGTGAATGGCAATATCTGAGCCACAGGATATCAGCAATAAATGGCAATATCGGAACCACAAGATATCATCAATAAATGGCAATTTCTGAACCATAGGATATCAGCAATGAACGGCAATACCTAAATCATAGGATGTCAGCAATGAATGGCAATATCTGAACCACAGGGTATCAGCAATAAATGGTAATACTTAAACCATAGGATATCAGCGATGAATGACAATATCTGAACCACAGGATATCAGCAATAAATGGCAATATCTGAATCATACGATATCAGCAACGAATGGCAATATATGAACCACAGGATTTCAGCAATAAATGGCAACACCTAAACCATAGGATATCAGCAATGAATGGCAATATCTGAGCCACAGGATATCAGCAATAAATGGCAATACATGAACCATACGATATCAAAATTGAAAGGCAACATCTGAACCATGGGATATCAGTAATGAACGGCAATATCTGAACCATAGGATATCAGCAATGAATGGCAATATCTGAATCACGGGATATCAGCAAAAAATGGCAATATCTGAACCATAAGATATCAGCAATAAATTGCAATATCTGAACCGCAGAATATCAGCAATGAATGGCAATATCTGAACCACAGGATATCAGCAATAAATGGCAATACCTAAACTATAAGATATCAGCAATGAATAGAAATACATGAACCACAGGATATCAACAATAAATGGCAATATCTGAACCACAGGATATCAGCAATGAATGGAAATACATGAACCATAGGATATCAGCAATGAATGGCAATATCTGAACCACACGATATCAGCAATGAATGGAAATACATGAACCATAGGATATCAGCAATGAATGGCAATATCTGAACCACACGATATCAGCAATGAATGGAAATACATGAACCATAGGATATCAGCAATGAATGGCAATATCTGAACCACACGATATCAGCAATGAATGGAAATACATGAACCATAGGATATCAGCAATGAATGGCAATATCTGAACCACAGGATTTCAGCAATAAATGGAAATACATGAACCATAGGACATCAGCAATGAATGGCAATATCTCAACCACAGGATATCAGCAATAAATTGCAATATCTGAACCATAGGACATCAGCAACGAATGGCAATATCTTAACCACAAGATATCAGCAATAAATGGCAATACCTAAACCACAGGATATCAGCAATGAATGGCAATATCTTAACCACAAGATATATCAGCAATAAATGGCAATACCTAAACCATAGGATATCAGCAACGAATGGCAATATCTTAACCACAAGATATCAGCAATGAATGGCAATACCTAAACCACAGGATATCAGCAATGAATGGAAATACATGAACCATAGGATATCAGCAATGAATGGCAATATCTGAACCACACGATATCAGCAATGAATGGAAATACATGAACCATAGGATATCAGCAATGGATGGCAATATCTGAACCACACGATATCAGCAATGAATGGAAATACATGAACCATAGGATATCAGCAATGAATGGCAATATCTGAACCACAGGATTTCAGCAATAAATGGAAATACATGAACCATAGGATATCAGCAATGAATGGCAATATCTGAACCACTGGATATCAGCAATAAATTGCAATATCTGAACCATAGGATATCAGCAACGAATGGCAATATCTTAACCACAAGATATCAGCAATAAATGGCAATACCTAAACCACAGGATATCAGCAATGAATGGCAATATCTGAACCACAGGATATCAGCAATAAATGGCAATGCCTAAATCATAGGATATCAGCAACGAATGGCAATATCTGAACCACAGGATTTCAGCAATAAATTGCAATATCTGAATCACAGGATATCAGCAATGAATGGCAATATCTGAACCACAGGATATCAGCAATAAATGGCAATATCTGAACCACTGGATATCAGCAATAAATTGCAATATCTGAACCATAGGATATCAGCAATAAATTGCAATATCTGAACCACTGGATATCAGCAATGAATGGCAATATCTGAACCACAGGATATCAGCAATAAATGGCAATGCCTAAATCATAGGATATCAGCAACGAATGGCAATATCTGAACCACATGATTTCAGCAATAAATGGCAATATCTGAACCACAGGATACCAGCAATGAATTGCAATATCTGAACCACAGGATATCAGCAATGAATGGCAATATCTGAACCACAGGATATCAGCAATAAATAGCAATGCCTAAATCATAGGATATCAGCAACGAATGGCAATATCTGAACCACACGATATCAGCAATGAATGGCAATATCTGAACCACACGATATCAGCAATGAATGGCAATATCTGATCCACACGATATCAGCAATGAATGGCAATATCTGAACCACACTATATCAGCAATGAATGGCAATATCTGAACCGCAGGATATCAGCAATAAATGGCAATGTCTAAACCACAGGATATCAGCAATAATTGGCAATATCTGAACCACAGGATTTCAGCAATAAATGGCAATATCTGAACCACAGGATATCGGCAATGAATGGCAATATCTGAACCACAGAATATCAGCAATGAACCTCAATATCTGAACCAGAGGATATCTGCAATAAATGGCAATATCTGAACCGTATGATATATCAGCAATAATTGGCAATATCTGAACCACAGGATATCAGCAATAAATGGCAATACTAAACCACAGGATATCAGCAATGATTGGCAATATCTGAAACACAGGATATCAGCAATAAATGGCAATACACAAACCATAGAGTATCAGCGATGAAAACTCACCTTCCTGTGTAGGATCTGCCTGACGGTATGATCACGGCCCTGCTGGCAGGCGTACATGAGTGGGGTGACGCCCTCGCTGGTGCTTTCCCCGGGGATACTTGAAACACCGCCCCTCACGTCCTCCATCCCCCCAATGACCCCACCGCCCACACCCCCCGCCACCGCCGCCGTCATTTGACAACCTGTGGAGCAACAACGAAAAATTCAGGTTAGTGATTGCAGGTATTAAAATCAGGGTGTTCATGATCAATTCTACAGTTTTATATATGAATGGATTATGTTTTTGTTGGCACAAAATACATTAAAGATTCCTTGACTTTTCCTAATTTCGTAAAATAAGACAACTCCCACAAACCTAATCCACTGAAAAAATATTATTATTATTATTATTATTATTATTATTATTATTATTATTATTATTATTATTATTATTCAGAAGATTAACCCTATTTATATGGAACAAGCCTACAGGAAACACTGACTAGAAATTTAAGCTTCCAACTAATATGGTGTTCATTTGAAAGAAGTAATAGAAGGTAATAGGAAATACAGAAAGAAAAGATCAGATATTAGAAAAGAAAAAATACATAAATAACTTAATACGTAAATAGATAAAAATGTAAGTAAAAATTAAAATACAAGGAGAACTGTTTTAGGGTAATAACGCTTTGCATCTTTGCTTGAACTTTTGAAGTTCCAATTGCACAATATCCTCAAGGAGACTGTTCCACTGTCCAACGGTGTGAGGAATAAAGGACCTCAGGGAAGTTCGACAGCGAGGAAAATTTACAGTATACTGGTGCTGCTGTTTGTGAGGAGTAAAGCACCTCTGGAACTGAGAAGTTCGACAGCGAGGAAAATTTACAGCATACTGGTGGTGCTGTTCATACATAAAAATCTTGATAAGAACACGCACTTTTGCAGGGCTTGATCAATAAGCGAATATCAGTTGGTATGCAGTGTACCACCACATTTTAATTAATTTTAACTAAATTCCATGAAAATTATTATAATGACCCTAAAAATCGCTGTAATATGGGGAATACTAACCGTATGCTGCATTTTTGGCATGCATACAACAAACATATTTTTACGTATAATTCCAAAAAAAAGTGTTATTACCTGAAAACTTTTCAGTTACCCGAAGGATCGGATCACTGGTGAAAGTCTTGGGAACGAACTATACACTGGAAGTTAAATTTAACATTAAAAAAAAAAACTGAGACCGAATGGGTTTACGGACAGTGACCGTGATCTTGAAGCTTTTTTTTATTTTTTACTGAACAGTTTGCAAGTCAGAAAAGACATAGACTGGAACCTTTGAGTTGAGAACGATCTCAAGACTACATTACCGATATAATTGCACTGTTTCAAACAGAAAACACCTGGAATATTTCAAGAATTATATTCTATGTTCAGGAAAAATTTATATCTAGGTAAAGGAAGAATGCATGCACGATAAGAAACGAAAAATGACGCACGGGAATGTGACGAGCTGTTGATAATGCTTTCTAAGGGTGTTCATGGACCGGCTAATGTAGTGAAGTGGTTAGCACAGGTGATAGGACAGATAGATCAGTGTTTTCTGGAGGCGGTTTGGTAAGGTGGAATCATGGACAGGTTGGTGAGAAAGGCGTACGATTCGGAGGACTGAGAATCACAAGGAAAATACTGAAAAAGCAAGCTAGACGGAGAGGTTGTATGATGAATGTATGATGAAGGGAGGGAGGGGGAGGGGATCACCAACAAAACGTTCGCATAAGAGCGCCTTACTTTTTTTTTTATCCCATGAACATCTAGACATAACTGAAAGCAATTTCGTCCGTAGTTAACGAAATGAGAAAACCAATAACGAAACAGTTCTACGACTTGCGAATGTGTAGTAAAAAAAAAAAACGCTGAAAATGCCAAATTTGTAAAGTAATTTGTATATTTCTTAAGTAAACAAACCGGGCCCTTTCACAGATGGTTAATGTTAGTTACACATAGACCAGATACGAATAGCAATAAAATTAATGTCAATAACACACAGACCAGATAAGAATAACAATAAAGTATCAAAAGGCTGTTCCATATGATTTATCTGTGTAACATTATTTCTTAAACATGGCAGAAAATAATCCACTCCCTGAATGAAAACGAGATCTCTCATCGTTAGCATGTGTCCTTGAACTTGGGTCTGGAAGAGCCTTTTAAACCTGACCTTCAATGCCTGTGTCAACAATGCTGGCCTCGCAGGCGCCACTTAGGAATGAGTTACGCTAAAATTCTCGGGACGCAATCTGAATTAACGGCTAAGCACGGTGTAATTAACCCTCTTCAGACTTATGCTCCATTCTTCTGGGATCGTGGGTTCGGGATGGTAAGGGGTCTAATTTTCGTAGAGAGGCAGCACAGGTTGAACCCCACCTCTGTAAATAAATGTTCCCCAAGAGGCTAATATTAAGGTTATAATAAACATTTTAGTCGCAACATTTTTTTTTTTGGGGGGGGGGTTGGCTCCAAGATGTGTTTACTGGTACTGTAATTTGAAAGATAACTACGTGAGCG
>NC_089751.1:38353116-38370616 GCF_040412425.1 Macrobrachium rosenbergii | reverse complement strand
CAGGCCTGTCCAAGGAATCAGTGAGTGAATGAGTGAATGAATAACTCTTGAAATTAAGGGTCTAAAGTTACTCATAGCTTAGGACAGTGAAAAAAAGCAGCTGGAGTGGTTGGACAGCAAGACATAGATCCAGAAAATGAAATAAAACACCAGGAAAACCTTATGGCTGCAAAAAGAACGGAACAGTTAGAGGGGCTGGAGAGGTTGGCCTGCAAAATGAAAGAATGGAAGCGGGAATGGATGTAGAGTAAAAGGCTAAAAAGTGGGTGCAGCTAGGAGCTGAAGGAACACTGCAAATACCCTTTAGCAATGCCTGCAGTGCACCGCGATAAGTGCACTGACGCCACTAACCCCTACGGAGTTGTTCAAGGCTCTATATCGTGTACTTCAAAACCGGCAATAAATAATTATAATTTTTCAACTTAACAACTCACCATTTCACTAAATATTTACTAACACCATTAAAACACATGAAAGCAAAAATCCCGAGTGAATTCTCGATAGGATCACGACCTCTGCTTTAAAGCTGGCTGGAAAAATTCAGGTACAAATGTTTGCTGGTGAAAGGTGTTCTAGCGGAAGGATGTTCTGGAACTCTGCTAAGCTCTGGTACAGATTATTTTCTATTCAAGTAGAATGAGAGAGAGCTTCAAAATAATAATTATCCCTTGTTCACGAAATCTCTTCGATATGATCACCCTACTACGTCTACACATTAATTTTAACAAATAATCCAGAAATAACTACTTATACATGAAAAGAGAAAAATAGTACCGCATTGACCAATACTGAAAGCCTGATCATTTCAGTGTTATTTTAATGAGTCATTGTCAAGTTATATTATTTCTGGGAGAATAAAACTCATACACAGCGCAAAGGCAAGGAACCGTTTACAAACAAGTCAAAATGTCACAATGATTTTATTTGGTGGGAAAAAAAATGACTAAACATTTCTCGTGACAGAGAAACTATGCAACTTGATTTACAAATATAATATAAAATATACATATATTATTTGTGTATATATGTAAGCTTTGTAGCTTGATCTTTACATATATATATATATATATATATATATATATATATATATATATATATATATATATATATATATATATATATATATATATATACATTATATATATATATATATATATATATATATATATATATATATATATATATATATATGATACACACACACACACACACAAATACATTAACGTCGACATGTGACTAAAAACTTAATTATTAGTAAATTTTACTGGAGGGAGGGAATAGGAACATCCACATTTAGACTTTACTTTGTGTTAAGCGTTATTTCTGAGAGGAATATTGCAAAATCCAAAGTTCACAACATGTTTGCAGCGCGTCAATGCTCTTCCCAGAGAGAGAGAGAGAGAGAGAGAGAGAGAGAGAGAGAGAGAGAGAGAGAGAGAGAGAGAAAACTAACCGCACGAAAAACTGCAAAACAAGAGCCTCATAACCACTGCAAGTATATAAATGCTTTTTTCCGCCGAGGAAAATGTAATGGAAAAAAAGGTAATATGTGTAGTAAGAAGATTGTTTGTAAAGGTCGAAAATCCTCTTAGAGTTACGATGAAAAGCACCTTTAAGCGGCTTACCAGAAAAGCTGGAGCGCAGGGGAGCCTTGCATACTTAATATTTACAGTACAGTTCCTCCAGAGAGGCATTTCGGTTTCTCTATAATATATTATATACACACTTCTTTCAGCGGGTCATAAATGAATGTGTCAATGGCTGATGCTCTGTTTGTCTCTAGAGCCACCCGCACTAAAAAAAAAAAAAAAAAAACGGGGGTTTACTGGTGAGCATACATAAAAATATGGATATGTATACACATACACAGATGTACATTTATAGGTAGATGCACAGACAGATAGATAGATCTATAGAGAGAAACAGAATGGAATCGAATATAGAATTTAGGCCAAAGGCCAAACGCTGGGACCTATAAGGTCATTCAGCGCCGAAACGGAAATTGACAGTAAAAGGTTTGAAAGGTATAACAGGAGGAAAACCTCGCAGTTTAACTATGAATCAGTTGTTAGGAGAAGGTGGAAAGTAAGACGGAAGGAAGAGAATATGAACGGAGGCACAGCAAAAGGAATGAAAGGGGTTGCAGCTAGGGGCCGAAGGCACGCTGCAAAGAACCTTAAGTAATACCTGCAGTGCACCGCATGAGGTGCACCGACGGCGCTATCCCCCCTACGGGATAGATAGAGGTAGCGCTTGAGAGCCTTCGTTTCTATGAGGCAAATCTCTCTGAGCTATGAGGACGAAAGAGCAAAGCATGTGAATTTCGGTTCTTTCAGTACATTCATATTGCAAGCCAAAGTTTCAATGACGTCAGCACTTAAGATGAAGTGCCGGAAGGTAATAGGAGGCAAGATCTAACTAAAAGCAATAATAATAAATCTTTTATTCACTTGAGACAATAAAGAGCAAAAAACCATCTCAGGACCTAATTTATATATATATATATATATATATATATATATATATATATATATATATATATATATATATATATATATATATATATATATATATCCTTAGGTGCAACTATTGTTTCTGGCTTAAAATGGAATAGAGAGAGAGAGAGAGAGAGAGAGAGAGAGAGAGAGAGAGAGAGAGAGAGAGAGAGAGAGAGAGAAGGTGGGAAAGATCATAATCTTAACGAGTTAAGAAAGAGGCACTGAAATTTTTTTTTTTTTTTTTATTTGACACGTTTCTTTCTACTACCAAGCAATGGTTACTATTGCGATTTCACAAGCCTTTAATTAAAAAAGTCCATGCTTTTTACCAAGGACACAAAGTAACACATAGCGAAAACAAGCTCTAAAATGACCATAACCTGCATCTGAACATTTTGTCTAACCCAAAAAAATACACACGGCACTCATACCTCGGAAAGTCTGGATAGGAGTGGGTTCACACGCACACACGCACGCACGCACACACAGATATATATATATATATATATATATATATATATATATATATATATATATATATATATATATATATATATATATATATATATATATGTGTGTGTGTGTGTGTGTGTGTGTGTGTCTAATATACAAATAATTTGTACACAAGTAACAAATATACGAACCAACATTGTTTGTATCAGTATACAGGAATTCATGATTTCTCATATTGTTATTTTACTCTAATGTGTAATATTCTTATAGTCTTTGTTAGGCAAAATTGTGTTTTTAGCCATAGTTATATCTAAGAATAAAATGTGTTTCAAATCAAAGTTGCAAAGTAATGTACATTTAACCCGGCCCACTGAAAAAAAAAATTGTAAAATGTGACTTCTGAAATGTTATTCGGTGGGAAACTTCGTAGTCCAACATTTTTATTATTAATATCTTTAAAAACTGTAGCCGACCTACCACAAACCACGAATCCTAGAGCCTTAATGAAATTCAAACAATACTAATGACATTCCCCTATTCACTCATATTTCCTTGTATTTTAACAGACACTTTTTAGTTATTCTTATTAGCTTATTCTATTTTTCTTTTGCTTCTCTCACAATAACTGAAGTTCTCGCTTACACTGGAACATTCACGTTTATATAAGTTGTACCTGAAGTATATCTCAGTACAATATACACATTATCCTCTATGCTGGCAAGTATCTTGATTAAAAAAAACTATGAATTATTTCAGGGCAAAGTTTACAAACGGCACAGGTGTCCAGCAGTTAAAGGAATTAGTCCGCGGAAGTCGCTCACCCACTCCCACTTCTGTTCACTTGACCTTTTCGTCAATAATAAAAAATCGGGCTTTCAGGTAATAAAGAACGTGGGTGTTGTGAACCAGGCTAAAATAATCTCCATACAGACTTAAGAACAAGCACAATCATTGCTGCCTTAACGACAAGACTATAGACGTGTGTGACAACAGAAAAGAAAGAGTAGACACACATACAATCACCGGGTTCTTGAGTATTGTTTACAAAACTCTTCGAGGCGCCATCTTGACCAGTGACGTCAAGTCTTCCCACTCTGACGTCAAGGCACTTTGTTATTCATTAGTGAGATCTTACTTATACAAATATCGTGAACTTCTCTACGCGATGAAGAGGGGAATTGTTTTCCCGAGTGAGGGAGGCCTTTGTTGCTCGGGGGTGTAAGTGGCAGTTCAACTGTGATGAAATCTAATCGCTCATAACAAGTGCTCTTCAGCATAAAAGGACGAGAGCATTATTATTCAATTGTTTGGAACCGGCGCACGAACATTATCCATCAAACGTGAATAGAAGCCACAGAATTTCCTTATACACAACGTATGTAAAATATTTCATTCCATACGCACACACACACACACACACACACACACACACACACACATATATATATATATATATATATATATATATATATATATATATATATATATATATATACTCGTATATATATATATATATTTCTGACTCACATCAGGATCGAACCCAGGCCTTTCAATTGAAAGGCAAGGGCGTTGTCCACTAGGCCATACAATTGCCTTTCAATTGAAAGACCTGTGTTCGATCCTGATGCGAGTCAGAAATTTATTTCTGTTCCACACGTGATTGCGATTGTGTGTTGATTATTTCTATATATATATATATATATATATATATATATATATATATATATATATATATATATATATATATATATATATATATATATATATATAATAATATATAAATGTGTATATATATATATATATATATATATATATATATATATATATATATATATAAACTGACATAAGGTTGCTAGCCTTATGCCATTTCCCCTTGGTTACAATCCCAATTAAATGACTAACTACCCGGTACTTGACTCACTGCTTAGGCCTGCGGAGGTATTGAACAACAGGTTTCCAGTGGGGAGTGCCCATCCATTTACGCAGATGGGCGTCATATGAAAGTTTGAAAAAAAGTTGACTAATCGAATTACGGTACATTCTCCTTAACTCTTGAAAAGAAATCAGTGATTTTCATAGCAATAATGCTGATCGCCTCACCCCCAACCAGGCGGAATAGAGCGTTCGCGTGCCTCTTTAAAACCAATAACTTGAAGATTTATTCCCTTATTTGTTTTTCCAAAAAGGATCCAAGAGCAGGTCTTGATATCGTCAAGTGTTTGTGCGAACGAATACCCATTCCCTCCCGACATCAAGTTTTTTCAAGGGTAATGGCATTTTCTGCCTCAAACATTTACAGATTATTTAAAGATGAAAAAAGGTCTCAAGGGTCATGGCAAAAATATCTATAGCTGAGATTTAAACAATTAGAACTGATTATTTAAATACTTACAAACACCGCCAATAACGTGTGCAGAAAGAAGAGTGGAAGCGGCCTACAATCAAAAGCACCTCTCGAGAGCAACGCCTGAGTAATGCCTACAGATCAAACAGTGAGCGTGGCCATGCGAGCTGAAGTGTGTAAGAGAGAAGTAAGATCTATGCTAGCTATTAGACGGGAAGCCTCCAATCTCATTCTATCAAGAACGGTGTCCGAAGAGCCTCCCAAAAATTGCTGGGTAAATTCTTTAAATCTTTCATACAGAAATGTATAATTCCAAATGTAACGAGCAGAATTCCTTAAATTCTTCATAGAAAAATGTATAATTCCAAATGTAACGAGTAAATTCCTTAAATCCTTCATACAAATATGTATAATTCCAAATGTAATGAGTAAATTCCTTAAATCCTTCATACAAAAATGTACAATTCCAAATGTAATGAGTAAATTCCTTTTATCCTTCATACAGAAATGTATAATTCCAAATGTAATGAGTAAATTCCTGAAATCCTTCATACAGAAATGTATAATTCCAAATGTAATGAGTAAACTCCTTTTATCCTCCATACAGAAATGTATAATTCCAAATGTAACGAGTAAATTCCTTAAATCCTTCATACAAAAATGTATAATTCCAAATGCAATGAGTAAATTCCTTTTATCCTTAATACAGAAATGTATAATTCCAAATGTAACGAGTAAATTCCTTAAATCCTTCATACAAAAATGTATAATTCCAAATGCTATGAGTAAATTCCTTTTATCCTTCATACAGAAATGTATAATTCCAAATGTAACGAGTAAATTCCTTAAATTTCTTCGTACAAAAATGTATAGTTCCAAATGTAATGAGTAAATTCCTTAAATACTTCTTACAGAAATGTATAATTCCAAATGTAATGAGTAAATTCCTTAAATCCTTCATACAGAAATGTATAATTCCAAATGTAATGAGTAAATTCCTGAAATCCTTCTTACAAAAATGTATAATTCCAGATGTAATGAGTAAATTCCTGAAATCCTTCATACAAAAATGTATAATTCCACATGTAATGAGTAAATTCCTTAAATCCTTCATACAAAAATGTATAATTCCCACATAAATGTGAAAGATTGCTCGAATGATATGAACACGAAACTTTCACTTACAGATCACATCAATTTCCCTCAATGCAAAGTTGCACGAGCTCAGAGATCAGTTCGTCCACGACATTCTGTTATTCACTTCTGGACCCAAAACACTTTTAGATCTGAGAAGTTTCATTTACGAATTCTCAAACAAGATTCTGAAAATGAAAGATGTGCGAGCTAGAGAAATATGAGAGAAACTGGTTTTGGAAACATTAAAGTAAGCCCTATGACGTCTGTTCCACTAAGATGCAAGCCACATTCACGTAAATAACATTATACAAGACTGTATTATACAACTGCAGCCAAGGATAACTAAGTGATACAATTAGGTCACAACGGGGGGGAGAAAAGGGACATATTTTTAAGTACAATAAATATATTACATAAAGAACAGAGATAAGCACAGCAGCCTCTAATTTTTAAAAAAAAGTGTCAGTTTATTTGTTCCCTTTCAGAATTATACATCTCACAATTGACCCTTGATTTTGCTACATTTTTCTCCTACACAGTTACACAAAAAAAAACAAAGAACATTAAGGTGAAATCACTGACACGACAATAAAATCAATATCTACTGAATGGAATCATATGAAAATGGAGTCCTTTATTCTGAATCTAGACCTTACGGGGGCTCTCAATACATTCAAAAGACTTGCATTACCTTTTGTATGACTAATTTACATATAGATAAATGAAAGCTAAAATATATTTCTGAATTTTGGGGAATGTTCACATTGGCGCAACATAAATAGAAAAATTATAGAGGTGAAAGAGAAAACGACAGCTAAGGGAGTCTGATTCATGGTCAAACAAACCACTCTAACAAAACAATCCTTTCTTAGAGCGAAGTGACCGGCTCAGTTGCTCCTCGTCTGATTTTGATAATCATGACAGTTAAAAACAGACAAAACAGTTAAAAACAGAGGTGATGAATTGGCAATGGAATCTCTGTTTCTCTGATTCCACATTAGACGAAAAGCGTGGGAGGAATGATGTAAATACTGTATGTATGTGTATATATGTGTGTGTATGTTAGTATACGTATGAATATCATACATACATATACGTATGCATGTATATTTATATATATATACATATACCGTACACACACACAATATATATATATATAATTATACATATATACACTATATATACACACGTAATATAATTTGTGTATACAGTATTTATATCTGGTAAAAAATCTCATACGACAACATCCACGCATACCACCGAAGCCAATAATTACATGCTAAAATCTTTGAAAGTTAGAAACTGACAGCATCAAATAAGTATCAGAATGAAGATACCAATGTACTATCTTTGTTGCCCCTTTAATCCTTATTCAAAGAAACCATTTTCATGTTTACGAGCAACCCACTAAAGCAAAAACTTCCAGAACAAGCACTAGTGGATCCAGGGGGGTGGCACCTGGGCTCGTGGCCCCCCCCCATGAAAAATAATGACAAAATAACAATACTGAAGATTTAGAAAATAATAACATAAATGAGAAATATAAAAATAGGAAAAAAATAAAAAATCTATTATAGAAATATATATATATATATATATATATATATATATATATATATATATATATATATATATATGCATATATATATATATGTATGTATGTATAATATGAAAATTTGTGCCCCTTCCATGAAATTTTTCTGGATCCGCTAGTGGGAACAAGGGATCTGCTATAACTTCCACGTTTCAATTGCCTCGGGCTATCAAAATCTAAGGCGCACAAAAATTAGTACTGGAACTATGTAGAGGACACTACTAGACTAAGACCTGCGTACAATGGGGAACCTATATACAATTAAAAGTGTCCTTGGAGTAACCACAATTCATCTGCTAGCAAAATAAGTGACTTAGGAGCAACCATATTATGTGTCCAACATACTAGATTGAAAAGGAAGGAAAATCATAACGAAACAAATAAAGGGTGTAAAGCAAGACGCCAGCAGAGAAAATTAAGACGTATAAAAACGGCGATCGATGGCCTACACATTAAGTGTAGGAGGAGAAGAGGGGGGAGGGGTGGCAGTGACCTATAGTTTCAGGTTCTCTCTTGAATTATAGGTGAAGAGAATGTCAATCGTTCTCACATTTCTCGCACAAAGGATTCTTCTACATTCAGGTGTAGAATCAAAAACAGAAGGATCCTCTACTAGAAGTGCGAGGTTATCCATATGAATAGGTACATGGAAAGATATGCTTTGTTTCAAAAGGACAGGCACTAGGACAAGAAGAAACCTAGTGTCCTATTGGAAGTTCTAAAGAATAGGTATTCTTCAGACCTTGCCCTGTTCAAGCTCAGGTCTGGAGAAAACTTGAAAAAGGAAACGCAAGGAAGACACAGGATAAACAGGAGCAGGAATAGAATTCCAAATTACAGCAAAAGGAATTCAACAGTCACTGGACCGTGTAAACCGGGGTGCTCAGGGTTAAAGTCCACATGCATCTAGTACTAACAAAGTAATCAGCTTCATCACTGCACAGATTTTACTAGTATATCCTTGCACAATGTCCTTTCCCAGTTTAAACTCAAACTAACAAATCAGGGTCTTGTCTCGGTTTGATACCTCGTCACAACGTACGTCAACTGTTTAGAAATGCATGAAGGCGGCCTCGTTCCTATCACCGGAGATCTAACAGAAATCGATACTTGGACATAAAAGGTTTGTTCAGATAAAAAAAAATCTAATTCAGAGAAATGTGAAGCTTACGAAGGAAAGGTATATAAAGCGTGTTATGCGTGAATCAAGAGGTAAAATCAATTTCATAAAAATAAAATGGAATCAGGAATATTTGTTTTGATCTTAGGAAGGAGCAATGACCCCAAGTGAGATGGCCAAATCAGCAAAAGCTGCCGAAAACCGCATGTCACACATAATTATAGCTATGCCAACTTACAAAAAATATATGCGAAAACTATAAAGAAACGCTGGCAAATTGTCTATAATTCATATGCATAATTTTGATGAACAGACGATGCTGCCTAAAATATATATATATATATATATATATATATATATATATATATATATATATATATATATATATATATATATATATATATATATATATATTACACATACAGACATATATATATATATATATATATTTATATATATATATATATATATATATATATATATATATATATATATATATATATATATATTACACATACAGACATATATATATATATATATATATATTTATATATATATATATATATATATATATATATATATATATATATATATATATAACATTAATCTTTTCCTTTTCCTTCCCGCGGATCCACGTGACGCAAGAGTTCAATGACCCCACAAGAGGCACGTCGGCGAAAAAAAATATTTCCTGAAACAGAAAGTGGCATTTACCGCAGAGACACAGTCTCTCTCTCTCTCTCTCTCTCTCTCTCTCTCTCTCTCTCTCTCTCTCTCTCTCTCTCTCTCTCTCTCTCTCATCGAATTCCGTCAGGCGCAGAAAGGGCAAGGAACAGAAATCACGTTCAGTCGCAGCGATTTTTCAGCTTTGAAGTCGAGAGAGGGAGTTCCACTCACGAAAGTAACGATTGTATCAGTCGAGAGAAGTTGGTGGTGGCGGTGATGATGATGATAATCCAGGTTAATTTATAGGACACTGGAGCAAAAATTATATGGGTACAATATTAGGGTATATAACACTGTTGTACAGCAAACTGAATGATGATGACAACCCATCGATAGAAATAAAAAATGAATTAAGATGATGCTGATGATGATGATGATGATCCAAGTTCATTTGTACGACACTGGAGCAATATTAGGGTATATAATATAATTATACAGCAGACTGAAGGATGATGACACAACCCATCGATAGAAAATGAATAAATTAATTAAGATGCTGCTGTTGTCACATAACGTGGAAGATTGTTAAAGTTGATGACAAGAATGACGATAAAGCACACCAGTGTCAGAGAGATGAAATCAAATATCATGATGGATGATGATTTAGTCCAATATTATCTGATAATGAAAATAACAGCATTAAAAGAAATTAAATAAACAGAAGCTGATAATGTCGACGGTGATGATCATAAGAATTCTACAGAAAATTCAAGTATCAAGTGTTTGTTATGATAGGACAAAGCATACAATAAGATGATATATAAAAAAAAATCTAAAGTCAAGTAAAGAGAAGATTGAAGACGACTAAGCAGGGAAGTGGCAAATTATGAAAACTGCAAGACCATACAGTAACGATGATAAAGATGCATCCGAAAAAGATAAAGCTAAAAAAATGCACATCAAAATACGAAGGACAAGATAGCTGGTAGAGAAATGTGTATCCCGTTTCGAGAATAAGGGTAACTGATAAGCAAAGACGTATCATACTCAAAAAGAAACAGATAATCGTCACATACCAGAAGAGAAATAAAATAACTAACATTAAGAAACGACGATTATTGCCCGAAGTGTACGAGGCTCTTCGCTGCATCACACACGCTCCAAGGCAAAGGTTCGAGCGGGAGAAATACCTCAGCGATTATGTATCGACCCACGAAACTTAATGGCCATTTAAATATAATTACTGCGTTTCGTAAGGAGAGGCCATAGCTCCATAGTATAAAAAAATTCAAACATGAAATAGGGTGGATAAAAAAAAACAAACATGAAACAGGGTGGAGATAAACAAACATGAAACACGGTGGAGATAAAAAAAAACATGAAACAGGGTAGATAAAAAAGCATGAAACAGGGTGGAGATAAAAAAAAAACATGAAACGGGGTGGAGATAAAAAATCATGAAGCAGGGTGGAGATAAAAAAAAACATGAAATGGGGTGGAGATAAAAAATCATGAAACAGGGTGGAGATAAAAAAAAAAACATGAAAGAGGATGGAGACCAAAGGACGAGCGGGAAATGACCGTTACACAATGTAACCAGAGAGAGAGAGAGAGAGAGAGAGAGAGAGAGAGAGAGAGAGAGAGAGAGAGAGAGAGAGTAGATCCATTCATTGTAATAATTAACTCACTAGTCGTCTTCTTTTTAAGATGGTTTGTCAAGTTGCATATTCAGACTTCTGTAGCATCATCATCATTAATAACGATACTGGTCTCTCAAGTTTCGAGGCTTTTAAATCATTACCTGAAAACATTTCATAATAACCCAAAGAAGAAAACTCCAAAATGCAATATAATATGCCATACGTAACTTCATTTGATTTGCAATCCTAGAGCCGAACGGAGAGGGCAATTTGACATCCTTGTCTATTACTGAATACCACCCCCAACCCCTCCATCAACAAAATAAAAAAAAAAAAAAAAAATGAAAGAGAGAGGACGATGGCTATGCAATCCTAATGGAAGGGATAGACCCATTCGCTGGAAGAAGTTAAGGGAACAATGTAAAAACAGAAACGGAGAATCGTTAACAAAGCTTCGTGTCATTAAAGTAAATGAGATTTGGAAGTCGCTAAGAAACGACCTTCCTCCCTGACACAAAAATCGGTGAATGGCCCTGGAATGTAATTAACTAAAATCTTTATTACGAGTGAACTTCTGTGAAAAATGGAAAATAAAACTGCTCAGCATACAATTTTTCTTCAGTATTATATCAAGCATTCATCTCTTTCTATCAGCCAACATCAAACTGGTGATGCCATCTCTCTCTCTCTCTCTCTCTCTCTCTCTCTCTCTCTCTCTCTCTCTCTCTCTCTCACATGTAGGCACATAAACAAACATAAGCACATACAATTTTCAGGTCCACCGAACACTTCCCTTCTCGAGAGAATACTTGAAATCTCCACACAAGGGAACGAATTTCTTCTTCCTGAATAGTTTTCGAGAAACCGAACCTGGCATCCGGGATTAGCCTAGCTGTGCCTATGTTTTCAACAAACCCTTTTCTTTGAACAACCAAATTTCGATCTCGTCGGAGAAACAAGTAAAAAGTGCGCCGAAGTTTCTTCGGCACAATGGAGTTTTCTGTACAGCCGCTAAAGCGCATAATCAAGGCCACCGAAAATAGATCTATCTTTTGGTGGTCTCGGTATAATATATGGGCCGCGGCCCATGCAACTATAACCACGGCCCTGTGGTGGTCTATCAAATATCGTTGCCAGAAGCACGATTATGGCTAACTTTAGCCTTAAATAAAATAAAAGCTACTGAGGCTAGAGGGCTGCAATTTGGTAAGTTTGATGATTGGAGGGTGGATGATCAACATACCAGTTTGCCTCAGTAGTTTTTAAGTTCTGAGGGCGAACAGAAAAAAGTGCGGACAGAATAAAGTGCGGACGGACAGACAAAGCCGGCACAATAGTTTTCCTTTACAGAAAACTAAAACAGATTTAACAGGTGGATAAAAAAGGCTCTCGATTTTCTGACTTCCGTAAAATCAACTGTTATTATCTGTACGGCTCTATAATACAGAGGTAAATGGAAAAACTACAAGAATTATTGTAGGCGCACTAAAACTCTTCGGAGTACTTTTAAACCATTAAACCATCTGCGTGCTTTGGCATTACCTTCATAAAAGTACAAAACGACACACCCTAAGTAGATAATTACAAACTGTACCCGACGCCCTTTAGTCGTTTTCAACTTCATTTTCCGTTCAATGTATCTCATTAATGTGAATATTTTTTACTTCAACTTCATTTTCCATTCAAAGTCTATAATTAATGTAAATGGTATCGTTAAAATAATATTTTTCTTCACGCCGAGAGATGTACAAATTAAATCACCATCTGGAAAGTAGATACCGAAAAATGTAGAATAATTTTTGAAAAGAAACCATAAATATTTCTTAAATGATACTTTCCTAAGAAAAAAAAATAAAAATCATCTAATATTACTAATACAAACAATGAAATCGAAGAAAATCTTCCCAAGTGGAAACAGCAGCTTTAAATGTTGTCCACAATTTCTAAAGAAACGAAACATGCCGAATTGTCACCTAAAAAAAACTAAAAGTATATTATAAAGTAACAGTAAGTAGAAATACAAACAAAAAATAAATTTTAAGATCTTTAGAATGAAACATGAGCACCTCCACACTTTTTTTTTTACGAAAACGTTAACAAAATTAAAAATAAAAATAGAACACAGTATATATATACATATATATACAGTATGTCAGGACCTACTATGGAAATCAAACATTCTAAGCCAGGCTTTTTAAAACGAAACAAAGTAAATGCCAACTGTAGAGTCTAATTCTAAGAGATAGAAATATCTGAACAACAACTATCCAAAACTTTCGCTAACAATTTTGAAAGATACACATTAACTGACAGAATATGAAAACTCGAATCAAAAACTTCATAAAAAAAATCCATGGAAAGAAAGAAAATACATCATCATATAAGTCATACAAGGCAAGTGAATACCTAAAACTTTTTCCAAAATTACACAAGTAAACTGATCACTTGAGTCTTTTACTCGACCCCTCCAAACTTGCTAGAAACCGCATTACGGTTAACAAAGCAGAGGGCCGGTCCATCGAAGGTGTTGGATCTATATCGTTACTATGGACGCACTAAAGGCAATGGATTCTAACAGAGGCACTTCGGCCAGGACTCCAACATTTGATAAATGCCTCTCAACACCAAGAGCATATTGATTACACTTCATATCACCATCAGTCCATCGCCCACGAATACCGCTGCTCGCAAGAAGTTGCTGTCAATACGGGGAATTGTTCTGCTAGTCCGTATGCTAAGTACATAGAACTCTCCCTTTGAAGTTCTTCAGCCGTCGATTTAACTTTTTGTTTCCCAAGTTAGCCTCAAATTACCAATGAAATGTATGTCTGCGACGCCTTCAAAACTATAATAATACTTAAATTATTATTCCCTAATGTTTTCTATCACACTTACAGATATAGCACGCGAATGATCCAAACCCACATCAGATGTTATTTCATATGACCAAATGTTATATATATAATTCAAAAAAGTATTTCATTTCCAAATCCAACTTTGTACATTTTTTCTCCTGATTAATAAAAGTAAAAAATCTATCGCCTCCAATTTTTCTGTTCAAAATGGTCCAAGGGGACCATTTCACTTTGATTACCAATCCCTCGGATTTTGTTAATTAGAGGGAGCCACTTCTCCTCTACCCTCGCGAAACGGGCTGAACAGCCATTCCTACCCCACCCTAGGAATCGCGAGGCAATTATAAATCGCTACCAAGGCATTTTTCTCAATCCCAAGTGGTGAAGGAACTATGCATGTTTCAGCCTCAGGTCAAAAAGTCAGACGTCAAGAGAATTCCTTTCGGGCTTCATTAGCCAAGTAATCAAGGGTGTTCCGCCACTTTTCCTAAAGAACTGGGGTCCTTCTAAAATAGAATATAGAACGCAATGAAGAATGTATTGATTAACACTAATCTAGGGCACATAAATTCTCTTACCAAGCACTCGACACATTCCACATTCTTTCGCAGAAATTGAACTGCGCGCACTACAAGTCAGTGCGTTCTTTATGTGTAGTCATATAAGTATACTTTTCAAGAATTAGAAAATACTTCCAAAGAGACAACAAAATTGAAATACCATTGAAAACGTATCCTTCCATTTACTAAAGTTTTGTCCGCAACACTCAACAGAAATATGGTATCTGTAAAGGAACAGTACTATTCTCCCTACTAAGTAATTCATTAAATACAACTAAACAAGTCTAAAGCCCCTACACCCAATCATAAATGGTTCAAACCAAAGATACAATTAACCACTGCTTCTTTGTGCCGCAACCTTAACAAATTCCCTCTCTGAGTATTGTAGCCAATTCATTTACCCACAGTATCCTATTGATTGACTGCTTTACGAAAGTTTGGTCTGATGACCTGGAACTGGAACCGTTTGGTTATTCGGTACCGTCACTACTATCCTATAACTTCGTTAATTTTCCAACCAGCCGCGAAAAAAAAAAAAAAATCTTGACATCCTCTTTACCTTCCCTTTCTCAAAACAATCAGAGGACACTAATCCAGATTTTACGCCACACCTTTATTTTCACAGCAATGTTAGAACTAATGTTTTATTCTCACTCGTTGTAAGAGCGCTGCAGCAAGAATCAGAGCCACACCTGCAAGTTTCCGTTCTTGCACACCCAATTTCAACAGCCACCTCCATATAACAGTCTGACTTACCCTCTCACATGCAACCCTATTTTTCTATTAAAGCCCTTGATACTCCATACTTCTTTTCCCGCGTGCATTGCAGAGAAATTTGCCTCTACAGTCCTGTCTCTTTTCACATTCACATTTCATTCACTCTCCTTTCACAATATACTAATAAAAATGAACGAAACATCCACACCCCTTCTCATATGATGAAATGGAATATAAAATTTAGGCCCAAGACCAAGCGCTGGGGCCTACGAAGTCATTCAGCGCTGAGAATAATGTTGAAACAATTGGTAGGAGAGGGTGGAAAGTAAGATGGAAGAAAGAGAATATGAACGAAGGTGCACGAAAAGGAATGAAAGGGGATGCAGCTAGGGGCCGTTGGGACGCTGCAAAGAACCTCAATTAATGCCTACAGTGCACCGAGTGAGGTGCAATGACGGCACTAACCCCCTGCGGGGCTCTCATATGATTAATATAATGAAGAACTCCTCTCAATAATGTATAGTGACTCATTCTGTCCCTTTTATGGCCCCATAACTAATGTACTTTTCATCAACTTTTCTTCGGTTCATATTCCTTGCGATCCCTAACTCTCATGAGCACCAGGAGTAAAACCAAGGTCTCAAGTTGGTATTATTCAGTTCACTCTCCAGCCCTTCTACACTATTCCATTCCTCTACAAAGTCAATTAGGGCACCTGGAGACCATGACTCAGTTAGCTTCGAGCTCCCATATTCATTCCTGCCCCAAAACTGCACTGGTGCAATTTAGCACATTCCACATCCAACGCGTTATCGTGATCGATACATTCAACTTCCATGCAAATTCCATATTCTCTTAAATATCTTACATTCTTTCCAGCGCACCTAAGTGATTAAACTTATGTTTCTCCACTGTTCTTGCAATCATTTGTACATGTGAGATATAAAAAAAAATCTATTGATAATTTGCTGCTTCTTATTTTTTTGGTTTAAATCGCAGCTTCCTTCTCTAAAACTCTACGGCACTAACGCTACTAGCACTGTAAGTTAGGCCTTCTATAGCAGTATCCTCCTTTTCTTTGTTCTACCTTCTTTTCACTCATATTAATGAATAAAATTAAGAGCAATTATATTTCTGTGGCTTGTATCCTTCATTCTGATACATAAACAGTCCTTTACGCTCAGCCATGTCAGTATATTCACTCATTTTTATAATGACTGCATCACATCTTTCATCCTTTCTCTATTTTCTTTATATTTTCCATACAACTAGGTAGCCCCATTCACTCTTGAGCCAGTCAGTCATTTATGCATTCCTTCTTGCACTTATATAAAACTAAAACCATAATCCTGCCGAGGTTTTTGTTTGCGTTCTTAGCAAACTTCTTGTAAATCCTTTTTAAATAATAATTTGTTTTGCACATAGAATAGAATGAAATAGAACAGAATGAAGAATTTAGGCCGAAGGCCAAGCGCTGGAACCTATGAGGTCATTCAGCGCTGAAAGGAAAATTGAAGTAAAATGTTACACAGGTGGAACAGGAGGAAAACCTTGCAGTTGCACTGTTAATCAATTGTTAGAAGAGTTCGGAAAGTAAGATGAAAGAAAGAATATGACAGGGGGTACAGTAAAAGGAGTGAAAGGGGTTGCAGCTAGGGGCCGAAGGGACGCTGCAAAGAACCTTAAGTAATGCCTACAGTGCACCGCGTGTGAAATGCACTAACGGCCCTACCCGCCTACAGGACGTTTAACACTTAAATTCCAACAACCGTCTTTCTTTATACACAACCAGCCATTTACCCCAAAAACACATTTTTATATATTCTCTTATTGCTACTTATCCTCATCTTTTATTCTCTTTTCCCAATATATATTCTCTTACAACGTTAACACTCATTTAAAAGGTTACCAGTCAC
>NC_089751.1:38313116-38348116 GCF_040412425.1 Macrobrachium rosenbergii | reverse complement strand
CCAATCGAGTAGGATGACTGTGATAGACCAAATAATAATAATAATAATAATAATAATAATAATAATAATAATAATAATAATAATAATAATGTCATTCTGAACTGTGCACTGAAAAGGAAACAAGTATAAAAACAAATCCTGAACTTTCTATCAAATTACAAGAGAAGCATATCAAAAACGTATTCATTACTGCCATAATGAATGAGGAACACGACAGGAGTACAACACTGAACTCTGTATGTACCAAGCCTCTGGTTCGGTGTTTCCTCTTTATTTAACGTTCATTCAATAAATTCATTCGTAATAGGTTGTTTTTCAGTTCTCTTGTCTTTAACCCGTCCCCTACATAAATTACCCGTCCTATTTCCCGTCGCTCTATTCATAAATCAAAACAATTATCAATCCCCAATGAAGCGTGCTTGTCTACTCATCTACGTCTGTGCTGTAAAAGGATCCTTCAAGGTTGACTGATTGACTGAATACAGAATTTAGGCCAAAGGCCAAGCACTGGGACCTGTGAGGTCATTCAGCGCTGAAACGGAAATTGACAGTAAAAGGTTTGAAAGGTGTAACAGGAGTTGAGTTGAATATAGAATTTAGGCCAAGGCCAAGCACTGGGGCCAATAAGGTCATTCAACGGTGAAACGGAAATTGATAGTAAGAAGGTTTGAAAGGTGTAACAGGAGGAAAACCTTGCAGTTTGCACTATGAATCAATTGCTAGGAGAGGGTGGGGTGTAAGATGGAAGAAAAAGAATATGAAAGGAGGTACAGTAAAAGGAATGAAAGGGGTTGCAGCTGTGGGCCGAAGGGACGCTGCAAAGAACCTTTAGTAATGCCTACAGTGCATCGCGTGAGGCGCACTGACGGCACTACCCCCCTACGGGTGTAACAGGAGGAAAACCTCGCAGTTGCACTATGAATCAATTGTTAGGAGAGGGTAGAAAGTAAGATGGAAGAGAGACTATGAAAGGAGGTACAGTAAAAGGAATGAAAGAGGTTGCAGCTAGGGGCCGATGGGAGGCTGCAAAGAACCTTAAGTAATGCCTAAAAGGTGCACTGACGGCACTAACCCCCTACGGACTACCTCAAGATCGGGTTACAGGATTCTTATGTAACTTGGCACATATACAGATTAGGCGACCTTCCGGAGATTATTAACTTTTTGGAAAAATCCATCACAGCTCAGTAATTTCTATGCTTCCGGGTCCATGTAATGATTAAGTTATCGTTGTTTTACATTTAAAGGTCAAGTTTCAAAGTTAACGACTCCTGCCGTGAAAATGCTAAACTTTTGGGTACCCTTTCCACATCGGTAAACTACTATGACATTTCCTTGATATTTATGCTTACTGAGTTGGACCATTAAAAGCCACAGTTCACGGTCAAAGATTTTTGACACGGGATACTTTCCAACTTCAACTTTGTTTTCTCATGCGCCTGCTAAGCAGAGGTACTCTTTCGATTACGTACGCCTTTTACAGCTGTTTGTTTTTTCTCTCATTCTAGGCGCCGCCCCCTCCCCCCATAGAAAATAGTGATTCTCAAGCCCATACTAAAGAGAAAACTTAATTGGTCTCTCACATTCCGCTGGTTTTTCAGGTTTAATCATACCCCTGCAATGTACAAGTTTCAGCAACTTACGCTTAAAGGGTGATGAAGTTCTCCACCTGTCAACACTATTTAGAACATTAATTCAATAGGTATATCTCCATCTACCACATATTTACACTACCAACTTGGTCGGCAGAAATATATTTTACCCACAGAAATTATTTTGCCACACAGTTAACCACGCCTGAACAACAGCCAAGGTGAAATATGGCCGTTTGTCCGTGTTCTTTGTTTATTTTCGTCGGCTAAGACAAATAAGGAAGAAACTGGAAGGTGGGCTCGCAGTTGTCGTACCTCCTGAATTTTATCTCTGAAAACGTGGTTGCTAATAGGCGCAACACTCATGGTACAACCACATCATCTGGAGCAAATTGCAACTACGTGGCGACTGATACACATCCAAGGAGAACAACCTATATACAAATTCTTTGCTCTTTCGGGGGCCTTAGAGTTTGCCTAAACTTATACCGTGCGCAGTTTACACACAGGTTAGCACGCTTGACAAACTCCAACAGTTTATGTTATTGGGTGGCCTCTACAGGACTCGGCTCCATTAGGCCTTTTACACCCTTCATGAGGGCATGAGCGAGTTTAATCTAAATCGAGACTTCAATAATAGCATTCTGCAGTGCCTGTAGAAGAACATGCAAAATATTCATGTAGCATTCCTCCTGACATATGTGTTACTTTTCTCAATTGAAAGCCTGCCATTCACGTTCCTGGGCATTTACTTCTTCAAGATACAACTCTTTCTGCTTAATGTATTTTCTCCGCTTGTGTGTAAATTTGTATTTATGTATGTATGTGTATATATATATATATATATATATATATATATATATATATATATATTATATATAATACAATATAAAATATTTATATATATAATATATATATATCATATATAAATGTATGTATACATAGATGTGACAGTGTAATTAGGAGTGTGAATAAAAATACATAAGCTTAAGCGCATTTTTGGGATTATGGATGCAGTATCACGATACAACAATACTCCTGTTTCCTTTTTAACTGTTTTCTTTTAGTTTACTGCTCTCTCTCTCTCTCTCTCTCTCTCTCTCTCTCTCTCTCTCTCTCTCTCTCTCTCTCTCTCTCTCTCGGAGACTTGGAGACGTCCAAGGAATGAAAAAGCAAGGGAGTGTTCTGAGTTTACACAAAATAATAATAATAAAAAATAACAAAAGTATTACAACAACAACACCTGCAATAATTTCTACAAAAGTTGTACATTTTTTTCTATTTCTACACAACTTGTACATTCTTCTCACTATTCCAATTTTGCTTGGTTTGTGTCCTCATGACATAAAACCATTCTTTCTCTCTCTCTCTCTCTCTCTCTCTCTCTCTCTCTCTCTCTCTCTCTCTCTCTCTCTCTCTCTCTCTCTCTCATTTCATGTAAAAGTGATCATCCGTTAGTCCATCAAAATGCTAATCAATTCTTACCCATCTCTCGCTCCAAATGCCCTTAAACCAGCTGAGCAGAAGAGAACCAGAATATACACCATGGATATGAGACCACAACAGACGATGAGTTTGTATTTGTATTCATGACAAGAGTAAAACTAAGTCATCGTCTATTCCCGTAAAATCTGATGTGCTTGAACGAGGTTAGTTATCATGATGATAAATATGCTCCATTCATATGCACTGGCGCTTATTGCCACTAAAGTCTGTTGAATAGCTTTAGAATGGTCTGGCTTTGTTGCAATTCACTGAATCGAACCAACATTTATACGCGGTTGCGGGGATGGTAGCCTGCTATCACTGATGCACCGCCAGTTAATCATATCAGTAAGTCAGCATAACGTTAAATTCTGTTACCATACATATGCATAAATCAAAGTATTGCAAAACATGGTCCTCATGCCATTCCAGTGAACTAATATTCCTTTATGAATGTAGAGGACATTTTCCAAACAGTTCTATCATACTTCAAGTTATTCGCTAAACTCCACTAAACCGCTGTTAGCAGATCAGCACGTCATCAAATTTTGAAGTTCGTCAAATGATACCTATTTCATCGTCTTACATTTATAAACTTTCTCAAAACGACTCAAATACCACAATGTAAAAAAGATGAACTCCACTGCTGTCCAGACAAAGTAAGAATGCTAGAACATTTACCTCTAAACAATGGCACAGTGGCAAAAAGAAAAAAAATACGGGGGGTGGAACTTGGGACAATACCTGTATATGTCTGCACTTGTACTTTCTACAACAAATGGTTCCAAGGAACACAGGTGGTAATAATACCAAACATCAATAATCTTTCCCTCTTGAGTCACAAAAACCCTATTATTTGGTAATAACGCCTCAAACCACTTACAACAAAAACTTACGATAATGGCTGAATAGTGAAAATTGCTTAGACGTCAGTTATGAGAGGTTATAGCGAGAAATACCTTATTTGCGTCACGAAACGCTCACATACTAAACAGAACTTCAAGATTTCGGTGGCGTAACATTCTAACCGCACATGTATTTAAAGAACAAATTTACGGCTTATGATTATGAAAGCTAGTAAAGATGAAATAGTAGTAGTGGTAGTAGTACCGGTAGCCCTTGAATAAAAATGCTGGGTAATATTATTCCACACACATCACGCACAGAATTTCAGGCGTCAAAACAAAACCAGTCTGGTGCAGAACCCAAAAGAACGGTCTTGGCCAAATTCTAAATAACATTAATATAGAAGATTTTCAAATCATGGAACTGGCCGAAGCACTCCAAATCTTTCCGGTTACAACTGTTGGTAGATATTTCATAAACAAATACTTCTTAAATGGAGTCTTTACGAAGTGATTAACTTAGGCCCAGACAAGATCAGGCAAATGAAGTATAAACAGTCGAACAAACATCTAAGAATATAAAAAAAAACTGTCAAGATCAGCAGCAAAATGACTATAAAAAATGGCGCCTTTGACTTCCCAGCTCCCATGCATTCCACCTGATTTTAATAATAACAACTTCCTTTTCTTCCTGTTCCCTCCGCAGGCTTACACCACTCCCACACGGCGACCCAAATTTCTGCAACGCGACGCAGAAGTCACTTTGCCTCCCAAACCCTCTATTTTACGTAATACCTTTTAGAGAATACATTCGCACCAAGTACTTCAAGCTCTGAAAATCCAAAGAAAAGTCGCTCAAACATTCACAATATTTCTACTTTCTGTTTTTTCCAATTGTTTTCAAGTTCCGCATACCTGTTGCTAAATGATGTCTCCAAGGTTATTTCTTTAGGCAACCTGAGAGCCCCCTCTCAAACCCTACAGAAGGCTACACAAAGAATGAAAAGATGTTACGCTGATAAAACTGTAACCGTTAATATTCAAAAACATCATTCCATTCCATCTTATCTTAATTCCTCCCACCGTCAAAAGACTAGACATCTGACCACCAATGAAATTAAGAAGTTTCGTTTTACTCGCAAGAAAATCAAATTTCATCAGCCTGAAACACATTCCGGGCAGCCGCATCGTTACAACCACCCAATCACACTCGAATCGAAAATATTCCTGATGCTTTACTCTCGGCAGGAAAGTTCCAGCTGCTGACACACACCAGATCCCTCTTTGTACATGTCTCCACTCAATTTGGAACCCTTAAGTACTGCGTCCCTCTCATTTTTATTGCACGTCCTTATGCGCTTTCAATAAACTGTGTGCCTGCCACGTAGTATCTGTTTTTGCAAACACACGCACACTTACCTCACTTCGCATCCTTTTATAAGGAAAGTTTCATAACTCATTTCCGAATGTGGATTTCAAGGCTTCTGTGGAAAAATTATCCAGAATAACTAAAAAAATTACAAACGTTCAATGTGTTAGCAATTGTATCTATGTACACACACACTTATATATGTGTGTGTGCGTGTTTAGGTACATATAACTGCTAACTCAAAGTTTTTTGTAAATTTTTTTGTTTGTTCTAGATAATTTTTCCGCAGAAAACTAGAAATCCTTACTCGGGAATGAATCACGAAACATTCCTTCCACACAATGATTCGAACTGAAGTCAGTGACGGCCAGCTCTGTAGCCACTGACATACCACGAAGGGTACGATTTTTCCAGTCCGTACGTGCATATCTCTGTCGACTTCAAATATATATAATGAAAAAAAATGGAGTCTTCCTTACTCTCTTGACGTGATATAAAACTTATCTTCAGGCTACTATATAGATTCTAATTGTCATATTCACTGAAAATAAAATTCATGTTCATAAAAAGGTCGACAAAGCTAACTCTTAACGTCTCATTTTTCTAGTATATTACTAGTATTTTTCCAGTGAACTCACTGAAACTGAACTCGGAAACAAAATGAGTATACTCTTCCTCCAGGCCAAGATTTGAACTGAGGACAGAGAAATCGAGATCCACTGGTCATCACTGAACTATCATTATCGCTATGTTGAACTTCTTTTATTATATCTGCTGGTCGCATTCACTAAACATCTAAGTAAATACGAAAGCAATGCATTGAGCTCTCCATTTTCTAGCATTTTTTAATAGGCTGTGCTCGCCACCGACAACATGTCAATATGCTCGCCACTGAAGACATGTCAATATGCTCGCCACTGAAGACATGTCAATATGCTCGCCACTGAAGACATGTCAGTATGCTCGCCACTGAAGACATGTCAATATGCTCTCCACTGAAGACATGTCAATATGCTCTCCACCGAAGACATGTCAAAATGCTCTCCACTGAAGACATGTCAAAATGCTCTCCATTGAGCATGTCAATATGATCTCCACTGAAGACAACGTCAATATGCTCTCCACTGAAAACATGTCAATATGCACTCCACTGAAGACACGTCAATATGCTCGCCACTGAAAACACGTCAATATGCTCTCCACTGAACACATCATCAATATGCTCTCCACTGTAGACATGTCAATCATAATTGGGAAAGGAACGAATACCATCCTTCCACCTCAGTATGTAAACTGAAGTCGGAGAAAGCATTTGTTTGGCACTGGAACAACCGAGTTACGACACGAGATAAAATTTTATTCTATTCCGTGTGTCAAATTGAGAGATAATTAGGAACAGTCAAGATAAACTGTCTCTTCGACATTCAAAGGTGAATATGGTAGTGACTATTGTCTTGTTTGACACTAAAACCATACCTATTCATTAATCGATTTATGGCTTTACACACATATATACATACACTCATACAAACAATATATATGTTTATATATGGTGTGTGTGTATGCATATAAAATAATATATACATATTGTATATATATATTATATATATATATATATATATATATATATATATATATATATATATATATATATATATATATATATATATATATATATATACTGTATATATACTGTATATTATATATATGTGTGTGTGTGTGTGTGTGTGTGTGTGTGTGTGTGAAATTACGTAGGACGTGAACAGTTCTGTCAAAATAAAAACAAATGAGAGCCAGTAGTAAATAAAAGATTACAGGATAAGTGCGGCGCACAAACTCGTAATTCAAGCAAAATACATATCAATTAAAAAACGAAAGGTAAAAAAAATAAAAAATACATATCATCATTCTCAAGATGTACAGAGTACGAATAATTCCCTAACGTGATTACCTTGCGAAAATACTTCATTAATCATCCCTAAAAAGCTGCTTAACCAACATGGTGGAATCTTGAGCAGAGGGTGCGTTCGATCCGCCAAAGACGATGCCAGAAAGGCAAGATATTGCTACCATTTCCGAGAAGGGGTTCGCGGAGTTAGCCGAATTAATCAAAATCTTGTTAGACAATTAATAAAATGAGTTCGATTTTTCTCGCTTTTATATTTATGAAATTGGAGTAATCGATGGGTGATATTTCACGTGATGGCTTGGTTGGGTGGAATGGAGTTGGGGGAAGAGGCGGGATTCTTGTGGGAGGGAATGAAAGGAGAAAATAATGGTAGGAAATGACAGGAATATAAAAAAAATGGTGAAAAATAAATCTTTGAGAAAGGATATGAGTGGAAGATGTACAAAAAATAATAGATGATTCTTCCAACGACTGTTTTGCCCTCTCTCTCTCTCTCTCTCTCTCTCTCTCTCTCTCTCTCTCTCTCTCTCTCTCTCTCTCTCTCATAAAAACCAAGCTAAAAGGCAAAATAAATACCAGCTTGTGCTTTTAGATAACAAATGTGTGTGTGTGTGCGTGCGCGCGTAACGTGCAGGCCCCACCAGCGAAAAAGTTTTTAAGATTTACTCTTGAGTTCTCAGAAGTGCTAAGGCCTAAAGTCAAGGAAGGAAGAAGAATTAAAAAGTCTAGGTGTAGTTTCTAAATTAACTTGGTACTAGGCCCCACTAGGCCTATTCAAAATCTGCACAACCCCCCAACCTCCAAAACCTGTGCAATAAGAGACAAAACAACAGTTGTATATACGAATCCAGTGTCTATAAATTACACTAGTGCGTTTTTCAACAGAACTAAGAGCGAGTTACTCGTCTCATATATATGGCACAAGGCTCTTTCCTTTCTTTCACTGATTGCTTAGTCAGATTGTCAAAATGCTCTTGAAGATCACGCTCCTTTGAATCAAAATGGTTGAGACATCAGGAGATCAGAAATTAGATTATCATAGACTGATACTAAAACTTACAACCAGAAAGCAATAATTTAGGCTAGCATAATTCTTTTGATTTATTTCCAATTCTTTGTTTTTTAAAAGAAAAGTTTATTCAAAAACATTTCCTTCCCAGTATTCCTTTTCTGTAGTTTCTTATATTTAATTATCTCATATTTATGTTATTCCTTTCTCTTACCATCCACTCAGTTTTCTTACTAAGCAAATCATAGTAAGAAAACTGAGCTAGTAAAATGCAATACGTTCAAGAATACATTGCTTATTACTAGTAAGAGATAGTAATAAGCAACAGATTCAAGAGCACATTATTTACACACAGGAAGCAACCAAAATTGACTAGCAAAGGATTCTTATCAATATGAAAGTTGAAGAAAACAACTCAAAATAAGTAACTATAACTCACTCTGGCCCTGTATAGTAGCAATAAGCATTGCACGGAACGTCGCAGAAAAAAAAATCCATTTTAATTCCTAATAGAATCAAACCAAAGAAAACGCATGGCACAAAACAACTGGCAAAGTCAAAGTGCAAAAAAAAAAAAATTATATATATGTGTGTGTAAGAAAAACCTGGAACTGAGACGCTCATTAATTATCCTAATTATGAGCCAGCTGCATACGTGTCCTTTGCATGACCTTATTAATAATAATCAGTTCTTGAAAGAAAGCATTTCTGTAACTTGAGAACAATACGCGCTTGTTAATTGCAAACAAAACATCTTTGAAGGCGCTTTTCTACGTCGCATTAATACAGATATAAAAAATATAGATCTGTTCCTTTAGAGTCAACTGGACTGCATAATATCAATTAACTCCCGGGTAATAACAAATGGCAGTGTGTTTATCCACTTTTTTCACCTGCTAATCACAGGCGAGATATGACGCTAGGCATGATGTGTCCTACTCACTTAAGCAAAATTATGCAGCTGTAAAGGATCATAGATCTGCAAGAGCTCTTATGGGGGGCGTACGATACTCATACACATTCAACAAATGTCCTAATACAAGAGATGACAAAATGTCAAAGTATATACTCCTAACCACAGATATAACTTCTAAAATGTCTAATTCATAACCCAGAATAATGGAAAATAAATAGAACAGCAAAATGAAGGAGTGGAGCTTGAAATGCTTCAGAAGCATGACTGAACAATTCAAGTCCAAGACCTGAACCGTTACAGGTTATTAACAAAACTTCGATCATTATTAAAAACATTTTGAAAAAGAAACAACCAGAGACGGTGTCAGACACGTCCCTCCTCTTTTTCTTTCCATACCATGAAACCTTTTTGATGAGCTCTTTCTCTTTTCATGGTGGCCTTAGGAACCAATGCAGCAACCATTTCTACTCATGAAACATTCATGCAAAGTGAGGGAATAAAATTATTAATCACGTCAGTAATCCCCTTTTGCCCGAGTATCCTTAATGCTTAATGGCTGTTAACTCTCCTGTCAACCTTAACGATGCAAAAAAGATAAAATCTTTAGTATCTGGGCCAACATTATCACCACAGTTATCTACTGTAAATAAGACGACAAATACTACGAAAACTTAGGTAATATTACCACTGAATTTACTCTGAGAATACCTTATACACAAATGGAATTACTTGTGACAATTGCTCCTACGACGATCAGGATTCGAACATTTGAACTTTAGGGAGAGTAAATACACGATAACAGTGACTTTATCCACCTTGCTTCGAATCCTGGTTAGGGTAAGCACTTACAGACACTTCCTTTGGGTGTAAGTTATTCCCAAGGTAAAGTGTAGTACGTCAAATACAAATATATATATATATATATATATATATATATATATATATATATATATATATATATATATATATATATATATATAAAGTGTGTGTATGAATCGTGGTCCAATGGTTATGACGTTCGCCGCAGTCAGATCCCGGTGTCTCTCGAAACCTAAGTTGCGAATTAGTTTCCTTGCTGCAGGTCGTAATCAAGCAGGAAAAAGAGACAGTGCCAGCAACAACAGTGCTAGCAACAACATCCAAGGAGTACTTCAAAACAACCAATTGTTCTAATGCCTTCGGAAATCGTCTCCTCTGCTCGAAAAACCGGTAAGGTGAAAAAAATTGCATGTCTGTAACTATGTCCGTATTTAACTGTGTGAAAGTATATTGAAATGCAAGGAGAACGGCATTAGGGTAGTAATGCATTGCATTTCGCTTGAACTTTTGAAGTTCCCGTTGCACGACATCCTCCTCTGGGAGGCTGTTTCATAGTCCACCGGTGTGAGGACGAATAAAGGACCTCTGGAACTGAGAAGTTCGACAGCGAGGCACATTTACTGCATATTGGCGCTGCTATTCCGCGAATCTGGTTGCTCTCGGCAGGAAAAAGGGATCAGGGATCAATTGTGAATGTGAAAGATCTCTAGTGATACGAAGTACCAAATCTCTTGCTCTTGGGAAGTAATATTATTCAGCTTTTGTGTGAATATCAAATAGGCTCGAAAACAATAGAAAACCGAGAGATGAATGGATTAATCTGGAGCTTTCTACTTACAGTTCAGATCGAATTACAAATATATTGTACAAGTTTACGGTAAGTAAATATAATGCTGCAATCAGTGATCGAGCATTGGCCTCTTATCCGCAGTCAGTCGTTCGATCCCGGAATGAGGCCCACCAGTCAACCCAACTGTAACTGGGAGCCTGTCAGCTGGGGTCAAGAAAAGGACATAGGGCTAACGACCTCTTCCCTAAAGACCTGCTGAGATTTGGAAGTCTTTATCTTTCTGTCGGCACTTCTTTTTGGATGGGAAAAGGGCGTAAGATGAAAAAAAAAATGATAATAATATAATACACACACATATATATACTGTATATATAAATTATATATATATGCACAATTATATATATATATATAAAAAGCTGTGTAAAATGGATTGGAGGTGCTACCTTTATCATGCTCTATTTTTGCGTTTTTAAGAAGTTATGTATATTTATGTACACCCGTGTATGTATAATGTATATATATATGTATATATATACAGTATATATATATATATAATTTATTATGTGCATGCACGTGCATGCATGCGTATGAATATACGCATGCACACACACGTGCATGTCTTCACTTCTAGAAAATCACTTACTTCGAAATTCATCGATCGCATACCGCACAGTTTCTCCATATCCCACAAACTGATTAATACAAACACAAAACGGATGCAGAGCAGCTCATTAATCGCATGACAAAAGTACTAATCTCACACACAAGTCCACTTACAAAAAAAGCACTCCTGAAGCACTGACACACACATATCCTCACTGATACGAAGATACCGTCGACGAGTAACCGCTCCGCTCCAGACACCCATTCAAGAGGATGTCATTGTTGTTAATCTTCCCGAAGAGATCAGAGGAGGAGAGGAACAGGAAGAGGATGAGAGGAAGGTGGCCCATGGGCTTTCGGGACACTAAAACTGAAATGAACGGCGCCTCGACCGAGTTTTGCTGCGCTGCGCAAAAGCGACGCAACGAACGGGGCTATCTTCTTGAAGAATGCTCGTGCTTTCTCTTCGTGCCTCGCAAAACGCATTTGGGCTCCCCCGGGGGCCCAAACTTGACAATGATCCCAAGGTTGTTTATAAGAATAAATGCCTTCCCAGGCACGTAAGCAATGACATGCGGTTAATTACAGAAAAAGGTGACGAACATCGGGATGAAATCATTAGGAATAATAAAACTCGGCCGTCTAGTTAATGATGACAAATGAACTTGGAGGTAAAAACACGACATTGATTTCTGAGCGGTTAGGAATTCCTTTCTGGGCACACGCAAAAATGCCTAAGGAAATACCACTGTGACAAATTACAGAATTACTATGGATAAAATAATTACATGTAAAGAAAATAAATATGTAGGAAGACAGAACTGCTACAGAGAAAACAATTAATTGCAAAGAAAAGTACAATATGGAGATACAAAAGAAACCCGCAAAACATAACGTAAACTACAGAAAACACGAAATACAAAAGCATATTAAGAAATAACATTAATTACAAAAAAAAACACGTAATGATCATCGATAATGCTAATGAAAAATATAGCTTATAAACAAGACAGGTCGTTAAGGACTTCCAAGACAGTAAACACGCACATGATTCTGGGCAAGGCCAGAAAACACAAAGCAGGCTTTTTTTTCAGCTCAAACTGCATTTTCACGGTAAAAGGACGAATGGTTAAAAAATGTGTGGAGTGCTGCTCGTCCAGTTGTCAGTAAAAGCAATTTGCAGTCCTATGCACCATGATATTTTTTTAAACTTAAATTCTCTATCTCCAAGTCTGCCGTCGCGAACGACAGCCATAGAATTATTTTCTTCCGTATGGCTCCTGACACCTCAAGTTTAGTTTCTGATTTGTTGAAGAAACTGATTTCCTTTATCATATTTGAGTATAATTTAAACTGATCAATACTCTGGAATAATACCATGCTTCTTCTTTGTAAAATAATGCGGTGCTTTTTATTTGCAATGTGAGTCTGGATCTTTTGCGTCTAACATTTCCAAAAGTGTCACTTATACTCGCAAAAACTTGCTTTACTACTTTCAATGCATTTATCGCTTCATAAAATTTTCCTCTGTTGTATTCAGGACCTGTACTACCAAGTGGCCAGTTCCACCGTTCCTCTCTCTCTCTCTCTCTCTCTCTCTCTCTCTCTCTCTCTCTCTCTCTCTCTCTCTCTCTCTCTCCAAGGCGGGTACATGAAATAATACGTTAAAATACACGCCTTGAAAGAGTCTTTTTCCAATCCCACTAAAGGATGAATAAAAGAAACTTAAAAACCAGGAGCACAGGACCAACTGGCAAAAACCAGAAAAGGCTGAACATCATTAGGCTGCCTTTTTCGTAGAATCCCAGTCATAAGCCTATTATGGTAAGAATGCTCTTGCCTGCCTGCTGGAAGTGATCATACTCTCATCACGAGAGGCTTCAAAATGGTTCATCAGACAGCGCCACATTTCGTGATGGGTGATTACCTCCCTTGGCTGAGGGGAGGAGGTACTGTCCGCTGAAAGGACGTCCCAGTGTTCAGGACAAGAGGCCCTACTTCTCTAAGAACCGAAATGAGGATGGTAATCATCTCGTCGGCGTAAGTCTTCTCCCCAAAATTTACATATATCTTGTCATTTAACGAATAGGCTATTCATTTGAGATGGCTCTTTGTCTGTCCGTCCGCACTTTTCCTGTCCGCCCTCATATCTTAAAAACTACTGAGGCCAATCATCAAACATACCAAATCACAGCCCTCTAGCCTCAGTAGTTTTCATTTTATTTAAGGCTAAAGTTAGTCATGATCGTGCGTCTGGCACCAACAACACGGGCCACCACAACATAACACCACCGGGTCGTGGCTGAAAGTTTCATGGGCCGCGGCTGAGAGTTCATACAGCATTATACGCTGTACAGAAAACTCGATTGCGCCGAAGAAACTTCGGCGCATTTATCACTTTTTTTATATTTAGTGTGAAGACCTATCTAGGGATAGCCAGTGCTGAACTGGACGAACTAAACTGGTTTAATTTTGCTTGAAATAACACTAACCTGAACTATGAAGCAGTCCTCTTATTATTTTTCCATTCTGTTCATAACAAAGAGTTCACAGACAGCATATAAAAGTTATTTATTCATTAATTTCCTGCCTGTTCGTCTGTGTAATAATCTAGCATCTTAAAGTTATACATTTTCCAGCAATAATCATTCTCGTAGAAAGTTACGCCAACTTATAAGAAATATAAAGCTTATGTCTTTGTTCTCAAACTGCATATTACACTCTCCACAATGATAAAATACATCACTTTGTTCAGGCGAGCGCTTGTGAGATGGAGTGAGAGAGAGCAAAGGAGTTGGGAGGAATTCTTAAAACTGTCGTAAATTTCCGGCACACTAATGGATCCCGCTTTATCTCTGAAAATGCATATCACTCTTTTCAAATTCTCTCTCTCTCTCTCTCTCTCTCTCTCTCTCTCTCTCTCTCTCTCTCTCTCTCTCGTTTCACTTTCTTTCTAATAGTTTACTTCTACGTCTTGAGTAGGCTTTCGTGGTGGCAGAGGTGTTTTTTTTTATGTAGTTATTACTAATGGCTATTTTACGAAATGTGCTCGGGTCTCTCAAACTACCTTTGCACTTTAAGTTTGCATTATTATTATCATTATTATTGCCATATGCGTTTGTGTGAGCAGGATGTCTCAAGACCGGATTTTGATGAACGTGTCACAACATTCATGAAAGGGTCTCCTGTTGTGGTTCAACCTTCCAGTATATTTTTCAAACCTTTAACAAATGAAAACCGTGAATTCATTAACCAAATTAATCAATAATCATTATCGCACATTTGTAAGTACCTCATTTACTCACTGCCGACTTGCTTTTGTAGGGATAAGCCCTTTACAGTGTTTTAATCTCGCTATTTTCGCCAGCGAAATTAGTTTTTTTTGTTTTTGGTGGGGGGGGGACGCCTCGGTTTGTTTGTCCGTAAGTTAACACGAGTAGGCAGAAGTTCCTGGTGGTTTTCATGAACATTTTACGAAAATTAAGTTTCTTGACTAGCAAAAAGTGGTTAGGTTTCACAAGAAAGCCGGAACTGGATTTTATTTATTTATTTATTTACTTATTTATCTTTGTAGGGAGGAAGGGTGTGGACTGCTTAGTCTCAGCAGTGGTTTGCGACTTACTAAGCAATAACTTTAACTTTATGTAGCTGTTCTCTGCCGAAAATTCTATCCAAGTTCTTGACGGAATAGAAAACAACGTGGGGGTATATTAAAGAACTAAATGAAAACCCTAAGTACCGCCAGTATTAAGATGCAGTTGATATTTCTTAAAATATAAACCGGTATGCAGGGAATCTACCTATCAGCATGTTTTATTTCAAATTTTATTCCCTCTACAAAAATAAAAACAGTTAATAACGCATTTTTTTTCTGAAAAAAAAAAGACCAAGACCAAAATCATTCGCTGCTTATTTCAGCAGCTAGAAACAGATATGGCTGGATAGATGGAAGGCATCTGGACCAAACCTCACAGGCACTGGGGGCGAAAAGGCCATGCGGCTCCCTAATGAAAGATGGGAAAGAGGATATGGAATGGAAATGTATTAATGAATGCGGGAGCAGATGTATGTATAAGGAACCCAAGTAAGAATTCATGTCTGCATGCGCTTTGCACGATTTGCAAAACGGATATAATCAACTATGTGTCGCTGCATATAGTCAGTTCACTCGAGAGCAAACTTACATTTTGGTATTTGAAGCCCCACTGTTTCAGGAGCACTTCTCCTTCAAAACACACACACACACACACACACTCTCTCTCTCTCTCTCTCTCTCTCTCTCTCTCTCTCTCTCTCTCTCTCTCTCTCTCTCTCTCTCTCTCTCTCTCATATCCCCTTGTGACACTGTGCCAGCCCGCAACCTTTGAGGGCTTAGGAGGAATCCAGCATCAAAGCTTCGGGCTCAGGCTCTCAAAAACAAGAATGACAAATCCCATTTTTATCGAAGCATGACCAAATCCTTCAACACTCAGTCGACGAAGATCAAAAGGCCAAAATAATTTTACATTTATATTTTCAACACGGTTACCAATGCTCGCAATAAATTAATTATTTTCAAATTAGTTCCTGTGAAGTTATAATTTTTTTCTTTTGCATCAGCATCGCTATAACTCAAAATCGTGATCTATAAAACATTCAGAAACATTTGCTCGTTGTTAGAAAATTACGTACATTAAAGAACTGAGAGAGAGAGAGAGAGAGAGAGAGAGAGAGAGAGAGAGAGAGAGAGAGAGAGAGAGAGAGAGAGAGAGATATTTCCAGGACTCAGACTAAATATTTAAAATAATACCTTCTTATCTGTCTTTAAATAAGCTTCTGTCAATTTTTTTTAAATAGCATTGTAACCAGATATCAATGTTTCAATGATTTTTCTAAATCACTTGATTGAATTCTCTTAGAATTTGAACATTTTAAAGTCTCTATGGTTTTAAATCGACCTCAAAATTAAATCTTGATCCCCCACTAAAAGAAATATATTTCGGTAAATTTTATTCAAATATCGGAGGCCTTAAAAAAATTTCACTGACATCCACCTCTTTCTGCTAAATATGACCCGACTATCTGAATGAAATTCTAAATCTTTATAAATCCGTCTCCAGCGTTAATCTTCATTCCAAGCTTTGATAAGCCTGTCCGCCTTCATTAACCTCCGCAGTACTGCACATGCGCAGGGAAAAGACCGTTTAAAGTAGAGCAAGGCTTCCTGTTTACCGCCAGAAGAATATTAATGTGAACGTTGCAGCCACGAAATCTCTATAATTGCGAGATAATGATTTTCGTAAAAAGCCAGTGTGACAGGCAACCTATTGCTCTTGACTAGCCCAGGTCCGAAGAAAACAAGAAAAACGAAGAGAAAAGAAGGAAGAGGCATACACGGAAGCGATAGACTTGTCTCCAAAAAAAGTACTGGCTATAAGAGTTAGGCAAAGCACAGCCAACAGAAAACTTTGGAAACTGCATGTCTGATGTCTCTTTCAGAAAATGTTTGACACAATGTGTTGATTCCAAGGCACTGGGACTGGATTACTTCGTTAGCGCAGATTAGAATGGCGAGAGAGAGAGAGAGAGAGAGAGAGAGAGAGAGAGAGAGAGAGAGAGAGAGAGAGAGAGAGAGAGAGAGAGAGAGAGAGGTGAGGATGGGAACAATCTCTGAATGACCAATAAATGAAAGCAAAGAACCATACATGTACCCATTAGCTACTTTTTGTTGGGGGAGGGGGCGGGTTGCTTACTGTCAATGAAATTTTAGATTAACTGGGAAGGAAAACCAAGGAAAGTGAAAAAACCTGCTTGCAGATTTATTAATGATAATCAGAACTAAAAAAAAAAAAAAAAAAACACGTACAGAGGACAAGTAAGTAATAATAACGGCATTACCCACTACCGCCTCGCATTTCACTGCTTGTAAATTTATTTCAGGGGCATACGGTCTATGTAGTTATCAGGTACACTTAATATAGTCTGAATTTTCTCTCCCCATGTTTATCCTTTTGAAACAGACATAAAAAGAAAAACCTTACATATCCCGTGTGATTCCACACTACTCCCTCACTTACATAATCATGTTAATAAAAATGAGATACGTTATTTTTTTGCTCCCGAAAACCTTAAGCCTCTACCTTTGAGGCTGGATTCATCGTAAGCCCTCAGAGGCAACTGGTAGGTACAGAGCCACCAAAGGATAAGAGAGAGAGAGAGAGAGAGAGAGAGAGAGAGAGAGACGGACAGAGAATTAGGACGACGTTCTTGTCTAAAGAAGACTAAATTCACAAAGTACGGTGGAGGCTGCAATATGTCCCAGTTGCTTCGAAAAGAACCACTTTCATTAAATTGGATAAAACATCTCAATCATTCACTCCGCCGGACGGACAGTTTATGAAAAACTTCAGGATATACTTCACTCGAGTTACGTAGGCTTCTGTCAATCTAGCAGTTCACAGAATCTAACTGTGATCCATTATTTTTTTTTTTAAGTAAATGTTAATGGAACAGGTAACCCAGTACCCTCTTCCAGGCTGGACCTAACAAAAAAATAAATAAAAAATAAGAAACAAAAGAATAAAAAAGTTAGGGGGATAAAGAGGAGCGCAGCTTAACAACGAAGGAAACATCTACAGTACTTTCCCAAAAACTTGTATTTCCATTAACTGGAACAGCTATTCGTTAACCGCGTGTAAATGGCACTTTCTGACATCCACTGAGTCTTTTAAGGAAATGTATTTTCTGACACCCAAAAAGTCCTTTGGAAAAATGCACACACTTTACTGCTTTCAAGCAGGGTGACCATATAGTGGGGTGAGACGCCGTGAGGGTATGTCCAGAGACTCACCATAATGACGTTTTACATTTGGCAAAAACTGAACTTTGACGTCGTTGTCAAAAGTACAAAATCTACTTGTGAGTTTAGACTGCTTTTATGCTGTAATAAATTTCATTTTCCGTCTTTTTATTACATAATCTTTGGCATTCCAGTCTGTCTCAGCGGGACTCGTTCTGGTCTGTCCTACCCTTCTTACTAATCTTGCCCAAGTCACAATAACGTTTTCCCAGATGCCAAATCACTTATTATTTCATGGCTTATTTGTGCAAAACTAAATTAAAATAATATTTTCTCCTTAGAACTCAGTACACCAAGAATCAATTAATTTAACGATTCCTGAATTATAATTTTTGTCGAGAAAGCCATCAATGACAGTGAACATTTAGTAGTTTTATATCACAAAACTCCTTTCATCTGTAAGTATATGTATATGTATATTTGTTTATATTACAGAAATGTTTTTATATGCATGCGCTAGTGCGTTGTTGTCTGATCGGTGTGAGCAAACACACTGCTGACTTATCCTACAGCATGAGCTGAAAATGGTCTTTTACATGCATACTAGGATCTTTGCCAGAGCTTTTTAATAAGCCTAAATTAATACCTAAGATGTATAGAACTCCCTGCAGCCAGAACACAGACTCCATTCCAATCAATCTATTCTTCTTGTCAACTTTTTTGTATCCTAGAGACGGACTTAGATCAAGAGCACCGAGATCAATTAGTAAAAAAAATTTTTTTTTTAAATGCCTTATTTTTAATTAACCTTCAGAGAAGGTAAAATTACAAAAGGATAAGATTCCATGACATTTACCAAAAACATCCTCTTCCCGCTCATCCTATTCTGTCTGGAATAGGGATTGTGCGTTTTGTGGGTTTCTCATTTACCGGTAATGACATATTACAACAATCGATAAACTGGAGTCGCAGGAGGGTTACGTCGAAGTTAAGTAGCAGCTTGAACGCATGCTCAGTTCGGCAGCGTATGACACATTGGTTACTCGGGATCGAAGCCGATAGGCTTCTGTCCCCGTGGGAAGGTAGTGCCGACGGTGCACCTCGCGCGCTACACTATCGGCATTACTTAAAGTTCTTTGCAGCGTCCTTTCGACCCCTAGCTGCTGCAACCCCTTTCATTCCTTTTACTGTACCTCTGTTTATATTCTCTTACTGCCATCTTACTTTCTACCCTCTCCTAACGACTGCTTCATAGAGCAACTGCGAGGTTTTCCTCCTGTTACACCTTTCAAACTTTTTTACTGTCAACTACCGCTTCAGCGCTGAATGACCTCATTAGTCCCAGTGCTTGACTTTTGGCCTGAACTCTTTATTCTATTCTATTCCGATAGGCTTTTGTTCATTCACCTAATGGTAATGACACGAATGCAATGAGAACCAAACCAAAGGATTGAACCTTACCTGGAAATATGGATTCGTATTAGTGTGTGTGTGTGTGTATTACTGCGATTATTGTCGTATACATTTTGAAGTGAGTTAACTATCTGTTCAAAAAGAGTGTTGTACTCGTATATTTTGTACATTACTGTTCCACTGTACCAATTTAGCATTTGGACAGAAATACTGAGTACCATGGAATGGCACTTACTGCTACTACCACCAGTACTGCCGAATGCACTTCTGCCTACATGATATCGTGGCGATTTCTAACTCACGTTTGCACGTCAGAAAGTCGAGTGCTGTAGGAAACATCATGGGGAACGCAATGACGAACCTTTATCAGTATACTGAATAAGATAATTACATAAGAGACTCTCCATATTGAATTATTTCTTTTACATTAAAACTTTTTTTCTTTGCATTCAAGAAAAATGTACATAATAGAGCGTTTTAACTGAAAAACAATGTTGATGTCTTTAGAAAAAAATCACTCCCATCCTCGTGGAAAACATTAACATCAGGTTAACAAAATTTAATTTCTTCAATGAATTCTTTTTCCTAGTGACTGACCAAATGAAGCTTTCTATTAAAAGCTTCTTATAATCATTAACAGTCTACCTTTAAAGATATACGTATATAACTTCCATATTTTTGCACTGTTTTTCTTCTGCGTTAGCGTCGTATGCTTTCACGTGCATATATTGCATCAGTGTCATAATACAATTGATAATTGCAAGCGGAGCGAAGAACTGTAATCGGACAAAAAAAAAAACTGCTACGTAGGTCAAACGCCCCTCCTTGTCGAAGAAATGTATTGAACTGAATATAGAATTTAGGCCAAAGACCAAGCACTGGGACCTATGAGATCATTCAGCGCTGAAACGGAAATTGACGGTAAAAAGGTTTGAAAGGTATAACGGGAGGAAAACCTCGCAGTTGCTCTATGAATCAATTGTTAGGAGAGGGTGGAAAGTAAGATGGAAGAAAGAGAATATGAAAAAAGGAGGTACAATAAAAGGAACGAAAGGGGTTGCAGCTAGGAGCCGAAGGCACGCTGCAAGGAACCTTAAGTAATGCCTACAGTGCACCGCATAAAGTGCACTGACGGCACTACCCAGCTACGGGAGGCGAAGAAATGTAGCGCACGAGGCCAACGCACTGCTATTGCATTGCACTCATCCTGGACTCTCACTCCAAATGATACTTTCATTCCCACACAAATGAATTCCTTCTGCCTTGCTCTCATCGAATTCTAGGTTTAAGTTGTAAATACAAAGCGGTTGTTATGAAACGACCTATCAGCTATTGTAAGTAGTTCTTATGCACATGAAGACACAAGTAGACACTGGGGATAAGGTTGCTTGCCCGTGTCCTGCTTGTGCGGATGTTCATGCCGGTGTAGGTTGTTGACCGGTGTCGACTTTATTTCCAAGCCACTGACCTACACCCCGTCTCTTATTTTTTACCTGTGGTTAAGTATAGGCTATCTTAGTTTTACCAGACCACTGAGCTGATTAACAGCTCTCCTAGGGCTGGCCCGAAGGATTAGACTTATTTTTACGTGGCTAAGAACCAATTGGTTACTTAGCAACGGGACCTACAGCTTATTGTGGAATCCGAACCACATTATAGCGAGGAATGAATTTCTATCACCAGAAATAAATTCCTCTAACTCTTCATCAGCCGGCCGCGGGAATTGAACTCGGGCCCATCGAGCGACAGTCGAAAGCTCAACCGAGTCGGCCAACAAAGGGCTTTTTTACCTGTGGTAATGTGTGATATATGGATCACGTACAAAAGTGATTATAATCATATATATATATATATATATATATATATATATATATATATATATATATATGTGTGTGTGTGTGTGTGTGTGTGTGTGTGTGTGTGTGTGTGTGTGTGTGTATTATATATATATGTGTGTGTGCGCGTGCATATGGATCAACAAAATAGCAGAGCAAAATATAAAACAAAAGGCTGTCCGCAAATATTCTGGTTATATATATTTCACGACGTAAGCCTCAACGTGGAGAAACCAGGGTACACCACCATATACTCGTAAACTGACACTCGTTTCTCAACAAGGAGAAAGCCGTTTTCAAAATGTACTGAGAGACAAACTCTTTATATACTGTTGATGATTTATAAGCTCTTCTGCACAGAAGCGAAGCCTGTGGGAGGCTAACCTGAACTTTTCGCTACGAATTACATCATGAAATAAACTTCTGACAAATTTTACCCATGTGCTTTAGGATACCCGGGTTTATGAGTCAAATGTTATTGGCATGCTCATTCGTTGCTCTGTCTTCATCAGTCGTTTTTTTAACTTTTCCCCTCTATTTATCCTCACTGCTCCCTTTTCTATTTGCTTTCCATTATCTTCTTTAAAAAAATTGTATGCCATTCTTACCTTCTTTCTCATTTTAGGTTACTCATCCAACTATTATCAAGTGGCCTCACTTATGAAGACCAAGAAAATAGCAGAGCAAAATATAAAACAAAAGAATGTCAAATCACTAAAGCTGGAAAAAGTCTCAGAATCACACACGTCACCTGACGGTTGGACTACTCAAGAGACCATTTCGTGAATAGCTTTCAGGTTCAATTATGGTCCTTTGCTTTCATGGACTTGGATATCAGGTCACTGGCGAGAGAAAACTGGGCAGAGAAAAAAAAAAGGTGGCCTGACAAACTCAACTAAAGGTATTGCATTATTCATGAAGGCACAACCTTATCACCCCAGATAAACAGAGTTATAAAAGCCAATTTATTCAGCCATAACTATTTAAATAATCTTTGTTTTTTTAAAAAACCCGGCACGCGATCACAGAGCTATTTCCAGCCAAGAATTTTTGACAGGAAAAATATTAGATGAAATGATGCAAACATCAGAAGTACCGTGCGCCCAGGGAACATACGCCAGAAAAAGTTAATAAAGATTTGCAAAGGCTGAAAGGACCTTTCATACAATACGCATAATGTACATTACACTGATTGCCAAGACAACTTCTAATACAACATAACGCTTATTCAGTAAGTTCAAGATTAATAATCAGTCGTCACATTTCTGGCGAACAGCGAGAACGCTCTTGAGGATAATAACTGCAAGAACAGCCTACATATTTACCAAAGACTTTCGTTAGATAACAATTAAAAACCCCTGCCGTCCATCATTTACAAATTTCCTTCGACTCCCGCCACGGGATGTTGTGACCTTGTCGATCGCCAGAAACCACTTGACCTACTGCGCTCGGTAGCAACATAGTTAAAGTGGCACTCGTTCTAGATCCGATATGTGCTTTACTATTCATACACGCCAATCAAAACTATCTGACCTAAATCAACACGCAAACACCATACACCACATGCTTCTCTGCATCGTGAGTCTTCGGTTAACCAATACTAACGCGAGTGGGCCCTTTGTTAAGCGGTTCAAACTGTTCATTCGGTGAGGTTAACCTTGTCTCTTGTCGTAAGCCATCTTGGTTCCAGTTACCGGCGGTTCTTGGAATGGCACTGCCAAAGAATGTGATCGTTAATAATGACAGATTCATGACAATGGGAGGTATCTGGGAAACCTAAGAGTCTAAACATGTAGTGACCTTGTAAAACTAGCACACAACCACACCATCTGTATACACACACACACACACACACACACATATATATATGTGTGTGTGTGTGTGTGTGTGTGTGTGTGTGTGTGCGTGTGTGTGTGTGTGTGTAAGCAGTGAGAGTAAACAAAGAACTAATTACTAACTGATGAACGAAAGCTTTCAACTTCGTATCATATGGTCTAACTAAAATTCCTCACACAAAATTCCACTTTTAAGTAATTTGCAATAAGACGATAATTGTAAGGATGCAATGCATCCAGCCTCTTTCTCATCTCTGCTTACTGTTCTTTATTCTCTTCGTCTTTGCTCTAACATAATAATTGTGTTCGAATAAGTCAACGACGTTCATCGCAATGCGATGACAGGATATCTGAATGATTCAGGTAGGTAATACAGGATTAACTTGAGAGAGATATATATATATATATATATATATATATATATATATATATATATATATATATATAGAGAGAGAGAGAGAGAGAGAGAGAGAGAGAGAGAGAGAGAGAGAGAGAGAGAGAGAGAGAGACAGAGAGACAGAGAGAGAGAGAGAGAGAGAGAGAGAGAGAGAGAGAGAGAGAGAGAGAGAGAGAGAGAATTTCTTGTCTTACTACAGAACATGATGACATTTACACGAAGTCTGAAACACTGATGATATGACAGGATTCGAAGCCAATCAAAATAGTTGAACATAAACTGAAGTAAGACTAATAAATTGTACGCTACAGCTATATAAATACCATAATGAACATAAGAGACGAAATACCCTGTATCATTTATTCTTTATGTAAGCTTTTCTCCTTTTTTACATTTATCCCTGCTGCTTCTAACGTTTATTTTCGTAACTGTTTAAATACATGCTGAACAATTCTTCTTACATTAAACTTTCATAACATTAACCAAAGAAAGCTGGTAATAACGATTTCAAACAGAGCATTGGCATGTTAATACAATAAAAATACAACAACCAAATTATATATATATATATATATATATATATATATATACTGTATGTATATATATATATATTATATATATATATATATATATATATATATATATATATATAAGGCATGTTTGTATACTTCAGGGCATATTTGTGTGTAATATATATATATATATATATATATATATATATATATATATATATATATATATATATATATATATATATATATATATATACTGTATATGTTACACACATATATATATAAACAGAATTAATAATGAAAACCATATATTTCGGCTGACACTATCTCGGCTCTGATAACTGGTGAGTGGGGAAAAGTAAGTGAATGACAGTTAGTTTACATTAAGCAGACATGCCAGCACAGGAACTCGCCCAGTGCCAGGTGTGATAAGGTGATAAAAGGGAGTAAGAAACCTGGTGTGAACCTCTGGCCACGTCAAACCAAACTGAAAGTACTTAGGCAATTATAATATGTATTTTGAATATACAGTAGGCTAACGACTACTTCGGCACGATGAGACATTTATTATAACTTGCTGGTACTTAAGAAAAGGTCTTAAAGTAAATTACTAGTAGTCCCGCGTAACCAGTTTTCCTAAGACCCACTGATAGATTTATATTCATAGCGTAGCTGACGACGGCAGTTCCCAGATAAACAGCTCAGCGCCTCACCCCAATTCATGTTTTGACCAGAATCTCTCAAATGTATGGAAATCTCAGAGTTCTCCGAACCATTTATTACTGATCATTTAGGCTCCATTAATCTTGTGAGATGGATTTACGAGTCTTCTTTACCTAAATTTCATGACCATTGTTGCATAAAATTTTATGAAAACTCTAATCAGCTCATTTTCGTTTGAACATATGTTAACTAGCAAAACTTCTGTTGGTTTGGTAGGGCGATTGAAAAACGAGTTGTAGGAATTGAGCGCCCACTAACCTTTCTTATGTTTCATCTAATTGCTAAAGGTTTTTTTCGCTCTGTTGACCAGCTTTCCCGCTAACCATTGCTCAAGCCTTCCGAGAAAAAGATTGCAGCCATCCATTATCTTTACTTAACATCGTATTTTAGGTAAAATCGTGAATCGTATATTTCCTCTTCTCTAGTAATCAAATGTCTAAAGGATAACCTTCCGTTTCCCATTCAGTTCTGAATAGTTGAAACTAAAACGATTAAAAACATTAAAATCTAACTAGCTATTGTCCACAACGTGAAGATACCATCAACGGCAAAACACATCCTATGTTGCGGTTTAATTGACCGCATTACTGCTGTTTCGAGATGTCATGTTAATGTTCGCTATTAAGGAAGATAAGGGCTGCCATAGTGACGCCGAACTTATTCTTATAAAAGTTGCCATCAAAAGAATAGACTTTATATTTATGTTCCCTTATTATTCACAGAACCTGTTTAATTACAATAAAACACACATATATTATATACATATATATGTGTATATACTATATATATATATATATATATATATATATATATATATATATATATATATATATATATATATATACATACATACACACACAGATAGATAGATATGCGTGGGTGTCCGCGCACGCATTTACTTGACGGGCTAGATTCTCCCCTAAGTACCTAAGTGCACCATCTTTAAAGCGAATCCCAAACTTCTCGAATTGCCCTATTAAAGGAAAAATGTACCATTCACTTCAAATACAAATACAGCAAACGCTTCAATATGCAGCAATTCATATTAAATGACAGAAAATACAAAATCATAACAACCTCAAAAAATGACAGAAAAGAATTTATAAAATGATAAAGAAAATTAAAATACAGCATTTACACGGGACACTAACCAGTCAGTAAGCCAGGATCTTAATCGTTGAGCAAAGCTCTGAATAAGGTAAGAAACTACGATAATAAACTGATTCTAACACACATATCTGGACTTGTTGCCACCATTAGGCCTATGACGGCCAATGCTAATTCGGGTGTGGCAGGGGTTATCACTTCATGTCAGTTACCAATTAGCGACGCTCACATAGATGTCTGCCTTCGAAAGTTAATGATATTAAAACCAAATACTTTACTTCATCCCATACTGCAGGTAGGTTACAATTGAGACTGGACAAAATACATTAGCAAGATGAAAAAGAAACTCAAAGCTCACACTCATCACCAGAGCCACCGTGCAGCTTTTTAAGTATTTTCCACGTTCATTCTTACATAAACTTTGGACCTCTGTTGTTGCCTTCTCCTTGCTTTCTCCTAACCCCCGGCTCCTGACGCTATGGTTTGAAGAAAATTTGAAGCTAGACTGCATAAGGATGATTACATAATATCAATTTGACAAACCGTAGCCCCGTTGCTCTCGGGATGATACTTAAAAATTTTTATTACCTAGTCTAATGTAACACTTTGAACCCTTGTTGTGGTTTTATCCCAACCCTGGTCATTTCCAGTCCAGTATTTCTGAAGACTACTTTTAAATGGTCCCTCCTTAGTTTAAGTTTTACTTAACTGCGCACCTTTGAGGGGGGCGGGGTTCACCATTTGGACTAAATAGATTTCCCTTTACCCACAGGTGTTATGTGCCGAGTCTGATTGACACTGATCTAAAGGTTCTGGAGAAGAGAAAACGTGAACATTTTATGCCAGACATACATACATATGCTGAACAAACGCGGATGAGAGAAATTCACGCGAGCTTTCAAATTAAGTGGGCCAAAAGAATTGTAGGAATATCTGCACTTAAAATAACGACGATGACAATAATAGGAGTTGTGGCAAAGCCATCGGCATATTGCTGATAGTGGCGGAGATTGCCTCTATTTACAGTACATTAACAAGATCAAACATAATAAGGTTGACTTCACCGAAAAAATTACATACTGTCTAAAAGGCCGCAGTTATTCATGCGTTCATTCTCTCTGCAGGTATATCAAGTTGCTAAACTGGCGGGACCATTCTACAAGTGGGGGACAAAGAAAACGTCTTTGATGGACTGCTGGGCGTTTGTGTATTGTGCGTGTGTGTGTGCAGATGTTTGGGCCATGCATATACAAACAAATATGCTTGAGCATAATAAAATTCCCAACATAACTTGAAATCATTCAAAATGAACCCAGATGTGTTGAACACTTCCCACAATGGAGTAAAAACTAATCCGATGAATAAACACATAATTGATCCTTATTCGAAATATCTTCATAAACCTAGTACTTGAAGGTGTTTTCCATGAAAGGTAAGCTATGGGATGTCAGTTAAATATAGAGGATGTTCAAAATATCTCAACAGCCGCAGAATTATAAGATTTCCATGAAAAGGACCTTCTCTCCTACGCAATACCTTTGGCATGACGGAAATGAGATCGGGGAAGAATAATATTGTTCTCGAAACTTGGCCGTGAATCCCATTACCTTTGAGGCGAGAAAGACTACCTCTTAGCGCAAAGCTTCGAGATCCCCATAAATGATGTAAGAGGCAGCAACGAAAGGTCCTTTGAAAGCAGATTACATTCTACAACCGAAGTTCCTTCCCCCCACCCCTTCTCTCTCTCTCTCTCTCTCAGCTAAAACATTAGAGGGTTGTAGAAAGCATCTCTTGTTTTAAAACAGAAAAATGAACTTACTGCGGAACCACTGTGTGTGTGTGTGATACTACCGTCACCATTCTTTTGTAAAATGAAAAATTATCTTCGTTGCAGATAATTTTTAAAGGGAATTTCAAGGTCACTATACAGCCAAGTTTTCACGAAAAAATGCAATAAATGTCATTCCAATTTGCCGGCCGAGTAGATTAGGAAAGAAAAAAAGAGACAAATACACATACGCAGATACAAAGATGATACTGGAGCAAACATTATACAATCCGATGAATACGATCACAAAAAAATGTGTAACTTAAAGTTGCCCTATGAACTACCGATAATGTACACATTACTGCGTTTAACAGGTTATCAGAACTTGTTTATAGGCTATTGCCTGTTAGAAGTGGACTATCTCAAATCATTCGACTGAAATCGAATCCGTTATTCTTAAATTGCAAAATCTTAGTGGTCTACTCACAGGGAAACACTAATAATCTCATCAAAAGACAACAAAAAGTGGACAAAGGTAGATATATTACCAGCACCCTTGAATCCTAAATTACTCGATATATAACCGCAAAAGAAGTACACGGCAATCTTCGAAGCAACACCTGCCAGCCAACGAATGCTTTTCCATTACCTCGGAGTTGCTAAGCCGGCAAACAGCCCTCGTGCTATGTACAGATAAAATGTGACCTAGTGAAACAGTTCCGGTATCACCAGGAAGAGTAAGGAGAATGAAAAAAAAAATCTCATATCAACGTCCTTATTTGCAAATCAGTTTAAATCTCCATAAGTTGCATGACTGAAGTTTAACGACAATTTCAGAATCTGTTTTTTCAACCTAACCAGGAGCGATAACGCAGAGATTAAACGTTAAAATTAGCATTATTTAGTGAAAATCCGCAAACTGGCTTTGGAGTTCTCTTCCTGTTTAAGTTTTCATTGGTTCTTGAAATGTGTGTGTGTGCTTTTTAAGGTATACTTGTCGCTTCATTCGTTATATTTACGTCAGTTCTGGGCTAGAATAAGGAATCGGTTTGCTCGTCCCATTAGCCTTAGCTCACGGGGAGACACAGAAAAACAAAAAAATCAGATGACGTCGTTTCACCAGACCACCAAACACTCCTCAGTGAGTGGGATGGACTGTTGACACTGCGGTCAGTAAAGAGATCGTTTCCGGGGTTAGAAAGTCGACATGACCCAGGGGGGGAAACGAAGGGCAGCACACGCGTCATGTTACTCTTGTTTATCTCACGTGTCGGTTTATGTAGGCCTTGATAACACTGGTTGATTACGGTAAGTCGATTGATTGTCTTTGTCCATCTGGCATTGTGTGCGTGTACGCTTATCGTGAGTGGGTGGGTGTATACGCGCTAGCATATTATAGAAAATTAGTGTTTCATGTCTTCTTTTGGAACAAGGTTTTCATCAAGCACATACAATTAGACACCAACCCGTAAATTTAACGAACACAGACTTAATGAAAAAAATATACCCATACTTACATACAATAATCATACATGAATAGCTACATAATAATCTCGAAAGTAAAGGTTTTTCATAGACCGTTATAAAACATTTCAGCTGTCAAGTCTTTTCTGTAAGCATTCTCCTGTGTATTCTAAATCATATTTTTTTGAATTTGTAGCTCTTTACACCACAAGTCCCTTACTCTTTTAAATATGGCTCCAGTTGGCTGGGGAGGGCAATTCTGGAGATAGGGTTGCAGGCTGCCCTCTTAAAAAACTCTATTACCCTGGATTCTATTACTCCTGGCAAAGAGTTCAGTCTTATTGGTCATGTCACTATCGGCGTAAGCGCTTGTTTTCTTGAAGAGCAGTACGTAATTGGTGCTGACGAGTCTTAACAATATCCCTTGTCACTTCTGGAAGCACAGCCCAAACTGACCAAGCAGGTGTTTTACCAAGATCAGTGAAGCTCGAAAAAATGACATAGCCCGCCAGGGGCTCAGGGCTAGAGCGCTGGGAGTGGCTTTTGCCCTCTAAACTCCCGCATATTCAGGAATCAAAGCTTCTAGACAGTTTTAAATGCCAGGCAAAATTCACTACCTGACTGACCCATCTAGGCAGATGACACAGCCAACACAACATCGAAATTAACAGTTCAACCAAGCATCTGATAGTGACCATTCTAACTGGAGGGAATCCACACAACAAAGGTCTTTGTGTTAAACTGAAAAAAAATCCTACCAAACACACGATGCAACTCAACAAGTAATGAAAAATGTAATCGGGGCCAAGGATTCACAGGAAAGAATATAGCAGTTGATGCCAGTTTCACCCCCTACATTCTAAATCATGGGTTAATCCGTGGAAAAAACAGCCTCATTTCAAATTCAAACACCTTCACAATGTAAAAAATAAGAATGACTCTGTTGTAGTAATAATAATAAACATACGGCAAAGATCCTAATAAAAATGGGGGTAACCCAAACAGCCATAATTACAACAAGAGTATCGGTAGGAGTAATATGATCCAATTTCCTTCAAACCAATGCAATATGTATAATTTAAACAAAGTATGAACATCGGAAATCGTCGTTACTGTCTTGCTTCATGCGTTCAACACCGAGATTACAGCCGCACAAATATCGAATCGATCTAGTTTTTACCTTATTTTTTAATCACATCGTGACTAAATTCCCGTGGCAGCAGACTAAAAAATGAAGATAACAAAATAAGCAACACGTGAGATTACTGCGTTTTAAAAGCAGCCAATACCTCACTGTTGCAGTTAGACTACGTAAGTCCCCTCGCTGCAATCTGACATCGGTCTAGGAATTTAAAGGCACGAATATAAAATTACCATTGGGTATATAGAATACCCTTCACTTCTGATGATAATAGCACTACAGCCCTGATTCGTGGTGGTATAAGGAAAGGATTTTTGGGAGATTGTGGAATTCTTGAAATTTAAGTGTTTCTGAGCTTTTGGAAATAAATTAAGTTTACATACCAAAAAAAACTTTTTTTGGGGGGCAAAAAAAAATCAAAGGCAAAGAATAAAAGGCGCTTGTAAGGGGCTTATAGCAAAACGGACGAATCTCCATCCTTTAGAATCGGATGTAAATATGAATTTCCCACAATCCTTTAAAATTTGATGCAAAGCAGTCTTGCACAATCCTACAGAATCTGATGCAAAATAAAATTCTCAAACAAGCCGTTTGAATCTGATGCAAAAAAAAAAAAACCTAGATTCTCGCATAATCGTTTAGAATCGTGCATAAAAATTTCACAATATTTTTTTTATACATCGAAAAAATATGATCAAGAAAACTCGCACAATCCTTTAGACCTAATCTTGACAGAGGTACACTTCTTTAAAAGGCAAAGGAAAAATGGAAACTGCTACCGATTTGTCACTGTATGTTGCAAACCAGGAGCAATGCTTCTTTGGAAACCTATGAGCTACCTTTTACTGTTTAATGGGTAAACAGTAATTATGCGAGCCTTAAAATTGATGTCTATACTTTCTCCGGAATGCTTAATATGCTATAACTTCAATCTAGTAACAACAATTTAAAAGTATAAAATGATAAATTCAAGTGTAATAAGCAAATTTATTATCGATAACGAAATTCCCTCGACATTTCAAATTCACAAAAAGGCCTCTGACTATCGGGTCAAAAAAATAAGTTAACCGTGGGCTGATCATCACAGAGAAGCACACCACAAAATTACTTGATAGATTAAAATATATATAAAAAATTGATCAAGTCCAATTACGAGCTCGTGCAGGTAGCTTATAAGCTGCCATCATCACTTGAAGAGCTCGCTGAAAGTGGGATCGTCTAGTCAGCGACATAAGTAGCCGTTTCTTCATAATCACTTAACAGCTAATGATCCCACTTTCAGCGAGCTCTCCATGATGAGGGCAGCTTAAGCTACCTGCACGAGCTCGTAATTGACGATCTATTATATATATATATATATATATATATATATATATATATATATATATATATATATATATATATATATATATATATATATAGTATAATGACACAGGGATGTGGCGAGCTGCCACCCATCCTTTCAAGGCCAAGTGGGCCCTGTGGCTGAGTGGTGAAGCGCTCATCATATTCGATGGGTCCGTGGATTACGCCCAGCCAAGGACCCACCAGTCCAGCCAATTTTAGAAAGTTACCAGCGATAGCTGAGGTCAATAAAAGGGCATGTAGCTTGCAACCATATCCATAACACTTGCTAAGAAACTAGAATGCGCTACCATTTTTACCATTTATGGCGCTTTCTCTCCATAGGAAAAGGTGTGTGTATATATATATATATATATATATATATATAGTTATATATACACACTATATATATGTATGTATATATATATATATATATATATATATCTTGGAGATCAGACCCAATGTCAATTCTTTCGTTTCTTATTGTATGCACTAAGCTTATGCAGGATTAGATCATGATGATAAAACTCCCATATACTTTCACGTTTGCATGCTAAAGCTAAAATTTTGTCTCCGGTCTAAAGGCAAAAGCTAATAGAAGCTCTTCACGTAATACTGTTTTAAACAACAGTTACCAATATCAGAAGTTCTACGTCAATGAAATAAGCACATTTCTGAAAACAATCTTGTCGCTCAAAAAACCAGCTCACCGTGACTTTAAATTCCAACTTTGAACCCGATAAATGTAAGCTCGGAAGCGGAGCTTATACCACTTCCTGTCTTCTAATTTCGTTAACACAGACAATAGATTTCAATAAAGACAAAATCCACGAAGGAAAGATAAATAATGGAGTGCTGCAAGCCTTTCGACTTATAGTCCTTTACTTAGCAAACTGGAGAAATATAAAAATAAATTTACAAGGAAAGTTCATCTAAATGACAGATGGGGATTACAAAGGAAAAAATATGTACCTGGAATCCAACACAATTGAAGAATTAGCAGACCTACCAAAAACAGGGTTAATATTTAAGAGATTTTACAAAGGATTAGGCCCACTGGCTCCGAAGCAGGGACAGGACAACTAAAAGATTATACAAGGAAGGTGACTGACCACCAAAAAATAATTCTCATTTTGGTAAACAATAAAATATTTTTTTTTTTACAAGGTGAACATTTAAAATATATATATATATATATATATATATATATATATATATATAAATATATATGGAGCCTCGATGGCTCGGTTGGTAGAGCAGCAACCTCAGACTTCATAGAAGTCTGTGGCGAGGGTTCAATCCCCGCAGCTGACCGGTCAGAGAAGGCGGACACTTTGCTATCCGTGTAGACACCCCGGGATTACATATGTAATCAACGGATAGGTTTGCTGAAAGCAAATGGGTGTTACAGACTAATACACACATAAACAAAGCCACTCCAACATCTTCTAAAAACATAACAGACACCTCACACGTCTCGAACTGTCGACCTAACCGCCCAGTTCTCCTCACTGCTGGGAGAAAGGGAGCTGGGGATTTGGTACAACACATGTACACATTCGTTACCGGGGTCTAAGCGATGTCAGGCAGGGTAGCCAATCGAGGCTACGGCCTACCCCACCGCCAAATCAGTCCTTCAAAAGAAGGCATTGTGCTTACCCCATATAAAAATGGGAAAAAGCACGTAAAAAAGAAGAAGATATATATATATATATATATATATATATATATATATATATATATATATATATATATATATATATATTATATATATATATATATTAAACATATGAATACATAGAGAATACTTATAAGGTAACTAATTTTTAATTAAGTGATTTTTTTCTTTCAGGTCATTCTTGAACATTTTACTTATAAATATTTTCTACGCTAATGTACTCATGATACATGTCAGGGCTAAGATTAAAATTACAACTAGAAGTAAGCTGTATAATAGAGGATTCTAAAAGCTTTCATGAAGAGAAATCTTTCTATCTGGCAATCACTGAATTTCCAGTCCAATTTATCCTGCGAGAGTTTTCATTTAAATGAATGAATATAGCATTGGATGTTTGCCCAGTTTTGACAGAATACTTGTATTATGTTGCTTAATCCGTACATCTAAATCCTTGCTAGATTGGCCGATATAAAAAGAGGGGCAGTTCAAACATCGAATTTTATATATGTTGTTGTTTTCTTTAGGGCTGTTTTTTTTTATTAATATTCCTATGCGGCCTATTATCAGTACTGTTTGCTCAATATCATATAAATGTTCGAAATATATTACCAAGCTCTTGTCCCCATTGCTTGGAACTATCTCTAATTCTCACATATATAATTCTCTAGATTTAGTTGATAAATTAAACAAAATCACTTTTTTGCCCCACTGACAGATTCGTTTGTTTTGATGCTTGTTCTCTTTTTACTAAAGTACCTATAGATTCTATTTTATTACTCCGTCAAAACTTGGCAAACATCCAATGCTATACTGATTCATTTAAGTGAAAACTCTCACACGATAAATTGGACTTAAAGTTCAGTGACTGCCAGATCGAAAGATTTCTCTTCATGAAATCTTAGCCCTGGCATGTATTATTTGAACCCCTGTCTATATAAGTCAAATGTTCAAGAATGACCTAAAGGATAAAATCACTGACTTGAATAAAAATTAGTTACCTTATATATATTTTTTCTATGTATTCGTATGTTTAATATTTTTTTGTAAAAAATGTTCACCTTGTAAAAAAATTTATTGTTTACAAAACGAAAATTGTTGAGTTGTACTTTTATAACATTTTTTGGTGGTCAGTCACCTTCCTTGTATAATCTTTAATTGCCCTTTTCCTGCTTCTGAGCCGTTGAGCCTAATCCTTTGTAAAATCTCTTAAATATTAACCCTGTTTTGGTAGGTCTGCTAATTCTTCAATTATGTTGGATTCCAGGTACATATCTCTTCCTTTCTGATCCCCATCTGTCATTTATACGAGCTTTCTTTGTAAACTTATTTTCATATTTCCTCAGTCTGCTAAATAAAGGGTTATAAGTCGAAAGGCCTTGCAGCACTCCATTGTTTCTCTTTCCTTCGTGGATTTTGTCTTTTATTTATATATATTCATCACGTTCCATATTTTCGTGATTCAGTTATACATAATGGATTACAAGTGTATACTGGTTCAAAGAAATCGATGGGAAATAACAAGAGGCGGAACTGAAAGGCGCAGCCTTAATTTTTAAATGGTGTACATATCAGTAGCCTATTTAAATCAAATGCCGTTGCATCCCAACCCGATCACTATAACATTCCATACATGATAAAGACTTGGCCCAACGGTTGAGCAGATACACG
>NC_089751.1:38178116-38308116 GCF_040412425.1 Macrobrachium rosenbergii | reverse complement strand
AGTTGACAGTCCGACCGACAGTTCTACTCTTTTCATGCGGCCGCTCATCCGTCGAACTGTCGCAGTTGAACTGACAGGTAAACTAATCGTGAATACCAGACCTTTAACTCTAGCCTAATTAGAACTGCTTTCACCCTGGCTTCACATGCTCTGTGACTCACATTTTCTCTTGTTTTGTCATAATCCGTTTTGTCATTATTCGTCAGTCCACCGTCCAGCTTGCAGTTCTGCCATAATCTCACTCTTGCTAACATTCACTTGCAGATTTCTCTTTATAGACTTGCTTGAATTTCCAAATTCCCTTAATCTCTGCAACTTTTTTTCTACCATCATCATCATTTCTTCGTTCATTCCAAGAGCCCTTTACCTCGGTGCTCATTCTGTCACATACTTTAGTTTCCACGAATAACCAGTCCCACGCCAGATCTGTTTGTGAATGAAAATGTTTCTCCTTTCATTCGCAGCCTTCATTTCCGCAACTCCCATTAGTTTTCTTCTCATCATTCCCTCCTTTTTAGCAAAACCGAAAACACTCGCATCGACATATTCTGTTACAAGCAATTTCTTCATGAGAGATTCTTCTCGCCGCTTTCATTTTTATTTTTCAGCCTTTTCTACGCCAAGCACGGTACAAAAAATTACCTTCTTTTTTTACTTCCAAAATATCACCCTTTCAGAACTTCCGCCTATTGCCTCGTTTTCTTAATGCATCAAGCAACCTAGAAACCACTTTCCTCTTTCATCTTTCAGCTTGTGCATGTATACACACACAAACACACACACATATATACTGTTATATATATGTGTGTTTGTGTGTGTATACATGCACAAGCTGAAAGATGAAAGAGGAAAGTGATGTCCAGGTTGCTTGATGCATTAAGAAAATTACACATATGCACATGCACATCCACAAACACACACACACACACGTACGTATAATTTGTTAGTTTGTAAGTAAGTAGTTAGGCTGTAGTTTATTAGTTTCCCACATCTTTTTAGTTCAGTGGTAGATCAATATTCTTCGACAAAGGAAGGTAGTTTACTTTCCATTACGCACTGACAGTCTGGGAGACGGAGGAAACAAAGTCTCACTAGCAACATTAACAGGACCTACGAACACCATGTTTCATTATCATCTTCATCGCTCGTAACCATAAACAAGTAAACTATTGCATTGCAAATTGAAACTTAATTGACCGTAGCTGCTCTATAATTTGGTTAATAAAGTAATTCGTTGATTGTTTTCTTTCTGCGCACCAAACTTCCTCTCATTATTTTCGTCTGCACTTCGATCATTTTTTACTGAGCAAACTTGCCACCAAACACTTCCGAGAAACTTCCATTGTGTAAACAAAGTAGACGCTTGCGCGCAAAGAACGATGGAGCGCTACTAGACTAGGCTACCGATTCCTAGGCTATCGATTCTGAAGTAAAGTTTCTGTATAAGTTATCTAATTGGTTACTTTTCGCCATTTATAGGGTTGAAAGAATTTTCACTGGTGATAAAGTAGCATCTGTAAGTGGTATTGAAAACTGGAAGGAAGAGGTAATAAACAGCGATGAATGACGAGCTCTCTCTCTCTCTCTCTCTCTCTCTCAACCATTGGCATAGCCGGGGGCAGGCGGTACTTGGGCCATTGCTCCCGACGCCCAACCTCCCACAATTGACAATAAATAAGTGTATTATGTACCACAAAAATTATAATAAAATTACTCCATTCTACATGAATAATAATGTAAGTGACAATTTATATTTAAATGCGTTTTAACCTAGCTTCAAGATAAATTGCCTTCGAATCTAGGATTCATTTCTAGCATATGAACTAATTTCTCAGGTGTTTGACTCGCTTGGAACTGCATACTATCGTCTTATTATCAGCCCATACACACGATGTCTGTTCCTCTCTGCCTAACTCTCGTGACACGCACACGTGTCTTCATTTGTGTACGGGGAAATGCACATGAAGCCGATGGCATTCAAATTCTCAGCCGCCTCTTCGTTAGTTATGAAAAACTTAAGCATACAAGCACAATATAAAACAAGTGTCACGAAAATCCTTTAGCCAAATTTCTCATCAACATATTGAAAATTTTATATATATATATATATATATATATATATATATATATATATATATATATATATATACATACTAATAGGACCTCACTGAAACTGGATGTTAACTAGCGGAGTTATTTATTAAAAAAAATTACAAACTTTCCAGGACTAATAGTCTCGTTTTCAAGTATCCGTAGATTCTACGGATACTTGACAATGAGGACTGTTAGCCCTGGAAAGTTTGTAATTTTTTTTTAATAAGTCTGCTAAATACCATCCAGTTTCGGTGAGGTCCTGTTAGTAATTGTATTAATGCACGGAACAATTGTGTAAGTGATAAAGTTTATATATATATATATATATATATATATATATATATATATATATATATACATATATATACATATATATATATGTATGTATATATATATATATATATATATATATATATATATATATATATATATATATACTGTAGTATCGGGTCCTAGTAGCTTCTGAGAGTTTGTGGTTAATGCAGGACATGCATGCGTATCCTTTATCTAACGGGAGAGGATCAAAGTTTTCGGATGACAATAATGTTAGATCACAGGATTTTCACGTTAAAATTAAGTGACATATGGAGACAAGTCAACGCCTTTGAAAACCCATCTGTATTACTCCACGGAAATTTCCCGTGCAATCCATAGAAAAACCTTAGCATCTGTAAATCGTATCATATTGAATTAGATATTAACACGTTATTGTTAACAGTGTTCGAAATAATAGTTACGTTTTCCACGCAAATATGTGCCTGTGATTTTAAAATGACATTTACATAACAAGTTTGTTCTTTGTTTACCGGAGTCTTTGTAAGTCTTATGTTCAGCTGTTCATGCATTGGTTCATCTTTCTCTAAACGAATAATAGGCAATACATTTTGAACCAAACAATTATATACGTCCGTAAACAACTTAAATTATATTTTAAGGCAATGCACCAGTCTGAAGAAATCTGCGTCTTGGAAGACTTCAGCCCCCAAAAGAGGCTCCAGAGTTCTGGAAGCGTGTTTCGTTAATCAATCAAAAACTTTAGATCGGCTTCTAATGGGTCTTATTCTTCAAATAGAAGTCTCACAAAAATAAGAAAATTGAGATTTGAACTTAGTTAAAGGCTACTGTAAGATTCTTGCGGTCGCAGAGAGAGAGAGAGAGAGAGAGAGAGAGAGAGAGAGAGAGAGAGAGAGAGAGATTTACTGTGCTTTATTAAAGGTTTCGAAGGATTTTTCTCAGAGAGGTTCCAGGATAATCAATAAGTTCTCCAAAATCTTAACTGGAAACTGAAAACCATCTCCCTGCCTGTGATAATAAAGAGAGGCTTGTGTCCACTATATTAAACAAGTAAAAAATGCGCCGAAGTTTCTTTGGCGCAATCGAGTTTTCTGTACGCCGCGGCCCAAGATACTTTAACCATCGCCTGGTGGTGGCCTGTCCTATACCGTTGCCAGACGCACGATCATGGCTAACTTTCAACTTAAATAAAATGAAGACTGCTGAGGCTAGAGGGCTGCAATTTAGTATGTTTGATGATGGGAGGGTGGATGATCTACATACCAATTTACAGCCCTCTAGCCTCAGTAGTTTTTAAGATCTGAGGGCGAACAGAAAAAGTGCGGACATAAAAAAGTGCGGACTGACATACAAAGCCGGCACAATAGTTTTTTCTACAGAAAATTAAAAAGGCTCAAGACTGTCTGGTTAAAATTTTACACAAAATTTTAAACCTGAGCCCTGAAGATTTCCGCAAGGAAAAATGTGGAAAGTTTCCAGCAAAATTCGTGATCTCCAAAGACTCAATAGGAGTTCGTTGGAATTCGCAAAGTGGGTTTTGGTATTTCTTTGTAAAGCTTCATCAAGATTGTTTCAATTTATAATGCACGTGCTTTTCCTTTTGAAATACGAGTAATGGGAAACCCCAATCTTTTATCATCACAAGCATGCAGACGCTCTTCATTTTCCAGTTCAGATTTCGCAGAAATTAATTGCCTCGGAACTTTTCATATAAATATGCTTCGAAACCTTCAATAAACAGCGCGCGCGCTCTCTCTCTCACTCTCTCTCTCTCTATGACTATGAGAAAGATGAGGAAGCAGGTCATTAAATCTGAAACCACGAATTTTCCTTCATATTTTTGTGAAACATTCATTTCCACTGGAAGAAAAAGACCCATCTGGGGCCTAACCAAGGGTCTCGAACCACAAACATTAAGCAAGCTTCCGGAACTCGGGAGCCTCACTTGAATGCTGCAGATTCTTTCAGACTGACACTTGACATTTAGAAGTATAACTTCCATTCTCCATGTAGAATTTTGTAAAAATGAGTCAGTTACGACATCTAACGCACGGGCTGGTCGGGAGACCCTTCCCGTGGGATATATTTCTTGAGGAAGCAAGGGATCCCCCACTGAGGAATGCCTTCCTTTGGGCAGTTCCCAGGAGGGAGGCAGGGCACCTGCAGGCCGGGATGCATCTCCTCAAGAGGGTCTTTCCATGAGGGTAGTGGTTGCGTCTTTTTAGGGAGGACATCTTCCAGGGAGGGGGTCTAGCCCCTCCCCATGAAGCCAGTACACCCCACGGCAGGGAGGTCCTCCTATGGGACTGCATCCCCACGACGGAGGCAGGGCTCTTGCCAGGTCAAGAAGCATCCCCAGTAGAGGGGCTTCAACACAGGGGTGAAGAGCTGCCTTCCCTAAGGACGAAAAAATAATACAATAATTTATTGTCAGTTGGGGAGGTTGGTGGCCGAGTGTGTCTGTCTGACTACGTCCCTTCTTCTTCTCGGCTTAATCCCACGCATCACTGCTTCTTTACTCCTGATACTCCTTATACCCTCATCCTAAATTGCCCAAATAAATCAGGAACTCTCTCTTAGACCATTTTAGGGTTGCATGAATGCAGTGTCTTTTTCTAAAATTATTTCAATCATTCTTCAAGAGGATGGTTTTTTTACATTCCTCCAGAATCTCTCTCTCTCTCTCAACTATATGCAAGTTTCGTATTGTCAATATGTTTACAGAATATAACTTACAGCCACTTCCATCACCAATAAACAGCCATCCTTACAGAGGAAACTGACCTATGAAGGGCAGTGCCTCATTTCGCACGATATTCACATCAAGGTCCATTGAATAGTCAGATACAAATTTCAATCCATGTATCATTTAATTTTACTCTTTACTTCCATATTATAGGACTGACACATTTCATAACCAGTAATGGTGTTCATTTGCTTTACTTATCCTCTCTTACCCATTGCCCAAAGATAAATTGTGATAACTTTTATATTAGGTTTAATTATAATTTATAAGAGTCTGCCATAAAATCATTTCTCTTTGAATAGTTTTAAGGAAACGGTTTCGTTTTCTTTCCTAAAAGGTCAGCCACAATGAAATATAATACTGCTCAATGTGAATTGTATGATTGAAACGAGTATATAATGAATTACGAATTCTGATATGAAGTTCCTATTGGTTTACATCCTCTTGTTAAAGACGTTTCTCCTGTTTCAATCCAGTTAGTTGGCGCCTTGTGAACACATGAACTGCTTACTCTATTGGCCTCTTTCTAATAGATAATTTATTTTTCGCATTTGTGGTTTACATATATATATATATATATATATATATATATATATATATATATATATATATATATATATATATATATATATATGTGTGTGTGTGTGTGTGTGTGTGTGTGTGTGTGTGTGTGTGTGTGTGTGTGTGTGTGTGTGTAACTCGTCGTTGATATGTAGGCTATAAGATACTTGAGCATAACAGACACCAAATGAAATGATTTAAATGAATAAGCAAATATGATTAAGTCTCTGTCTCCCGTCTTACTGTCAGATCAAAGTAAAAAAAAAAAAAAGCAGGTAAAAGATTTCTCTTTACAAACAAAAGCATATATGGTAGAAGTGGCACACACAACCTGTCTGGATCTAAGTCCCGTAAGTTTAGACGAACTAATGTCTACATATGCCAGTGCTCTTGAGAATGCAAGCGCTATTCCCTTGTGCAGTTGTCTTAGATTTCTGTAATAAAGTCCCTTTTTATTAAAGAATTTGGTCGTAATAGTCCCTGAAGCTGATGTTACTTTATAAGTAGTTAATAATACATTGAAATTGAGAGCTGAAATTGACTTATACCTAAAATGACATGAATTTCACAATGTGTATAAATTTAAAGCCTAAATTTCAATGATACGGAGGTTGTTGAGACTGTTGAGCATTGCTGAAACGACTGTGTATACATTTGGTGTTAGTTTTGGCTTGTAATTTTTCTTGAGAGCAAGAATGAATCATTGAATCTTCCACACTCTGTGGGAAACATAAATTCGACAAAGAACGTGGACAGGGATTCATTTAGATAAACTCAGGTCACATCAGGTCGTCGGCTTTGCATGTTTTAAAAGGACATTCGAAATGTGCACAAGTGGTATGTAACCCATTGGAGACTGGCAGACACAGAGGACTTTTAATTAGCCAATAGCCTCGTTTCCGTACCAATGGAAACGGCTTCCATGGCTGAATTGAAACGAAGTGAATATAGAATTTAGGCCAAAGGCCAAGCACTGGGACATATGAGGTCATTCATCGCTGAAAAAGGAAATTGAAAGTAAAAGGCTTGAAAGGTGTAACAGTAGGAAAACCTCGCAGTTTCAATATGAATCAGGTTGCACTGTGAATCAATTGTTAGGAGAGGGTGGAAAGTAAGATGGAAGAAAAAGAATACGAAAGGAGGTACAGTAAAAGGAGCGAAAGTGATCGGAGCTAGGGGCCGAAGGCACGCTGCAAAGAACGTTAATTGTATTACATACAGTACATTGCATGAGGTGCACTAACGGTACTACCCTTCCTAATGGCTGCCATATTGTGGCTGGCCTTCCACCTCGCTGGGAGAGTTATAGGTGTCGGTTGTTTACAAAATGTGCAACCAATAAATTGAGAGGGAAAACAAAAGTTACAGAGGAGATGGCCCTCAATGTATCTTGTCCAACGGTTGGAATTCAATTCACGAATTAAAGAAGGGAAGGCGTAGCATTCCAGGAAATGTCAAAAGTGATAGGTAAAGGGGAGGACAGCGTAAGAGCTAAGCGCAGAAATGTGTGATGGCCAAATGAGATGAAATTCTAAGAGTAAAGCGCTGGAAGCGTTAGTTTATCAAAGAGGGTGAAAAGACCTCAGATATCACTCCCAAAATTTATGTAATATTAAAACGAAATAAGTGAAACATTGCCATATTGGTCAGTCTCTCACGACGAGCAAGAGCGGAAATTTTCCATGAATACTAAGTGCCCTGAATATAGGGCATGGCTACCTTAGAATCGTAACTTTAGAAACAAAATATTTGAATGTGGATGATTTAAAAGTGCTTGTACTTAACTATACAATTATAATAACAGACATCTGCAAGTTTCAATTATGATCCACCAAAGTATTCACCGAGGAAGTTACGATGTTTAATAAATAATTAATAAATCTTCACGCTATCTGCTTGCGCCCAAGGGCTTCAGAGGCTATCCATTAAAAACCTGAATAAAAAACAAGTATTCTGACGTGCATACGGGTAAAGAATATGCTACTAAAATATTTTAAACGCCTGTTATACCAAAATACTACCGAAAGTATGACTACGCGTTGGATGCCCAAAAAAAGGAAGAAAGGGCTTTTTGTTATGTTTATGGTAGTTAGATATTACTACCTTCCATTTGTTATTGTGAATACCTGTTTGGGTGAAATGATCGGTTGTTAGTATTAATTCCATTCTCGTCGCTGAATATCCTGGATGTAGGATGATACAAAAGCAATCTTCTGTTGTGGCGCGAGACACGGACTGTCACAAAGTGACGAAGATGATACAGTGTATACATAAGAGTATAAATGACACAATATACATAATAATATATGAGCATCGAAGCTAAGATAATAAGGCATCATATCCTACTACATATAGAAGAACTTACAGAATCGTAGTCTGTGAGGTAGTTCATATAGGATTCCATACTAAACATGAGAATAACATTGTTGCACTTATATACACTGCAATATTGTGCAATACCTACGAACTGAACACGTTCACCGTACTGAACACGTTCACCGTAAGAGAATTTCCCGCTCTAGTCACGTAAGGTATCTTGCACTGCGGCGTTGCATATCTTGCACTTACATATGTGACATACAGTATATGACACTTTTGATCAAAAGAAACCGAGAATTGGCTACTCAATGAATTAACCCCTCTCCCCACCCAACACAAACCCACACACACACACACACACACACACACACACGCACGCGCACGCTCGCGCGAAACTAACAATGAATTTAAAAATAATTAAAAAAGCACATCAAACTGTTTTTATATGAAAACTAAAACTTGTAACTGACAAATAATGGGAGCACTCTGATAGATCGAGCTAATGCCGATAGGTAGGCTTCCGATATTAAATTTGAAAGATATGATAACAAAATAACTGGCCATGGAGCCAAAGAGATGTAGAAATTAGATATTCAAGAAGATTCTATAATTAAACAGCTAGTTCAAAATCCTAATGAATCATGATAAAGAATGCCACATTATTCAAGAAGGTTAGAAGCTATAATTGACAAGTAGGCCTAAAGCAGAGTATGTTTGATAGACCTATGATGTATGGTAAGCAGACCGGCAGCCAGATAAACGCAGGGGATGAACATGAAGCCTCTAAATTGCTTCTTTCTCTTCTTTGTGTTTAAGATGGCCTAATGCCTGTACAAGCTCTTGCTCACAGAGCATTATAATTCATTCGATTATGTGAGGTGAGTGGTGTGAATGTAGGTGAGTTTTTATTAATGTGGACCAAAACCAAAAACTTAAAGCACGTTTGACAGTGAATCAAGTATGCTTTACAATTTCGTTAATAAAACTATTCACTTAATAAAGATCACGCTTCATGATGCATCTACGGAAGTGGGTGTACTTACTCTTTTTTACGTTCTAAACAAAACTACTGCATACGATGGTGAGAATTACACATTGAATTACAGCGAACGCGGCCTTAAGTTATTATAGCGAGGCTTGAAGTTTCTGATTGGTCAAAACTGCCTGAAGACCCTGCAATGATTGGTGGAAGTTTAGTTAGTCATATTCTTGTACTACATCCGTAAATGATCCTCTTTGATATTTGTCAAAATGATGATCTAGTAATTGATAAAATCGAAGTTAGGTGTCATAAATGATCATAGTTTATTAATAATGATTAAATAAATAGATGTGGCTTATCAGAGAAGAAAAAACATGGTAATTAGTTGGTTGTTGTGTGAGAACCAAGAACGAGAAGTTTTTCTCGCTCCAGAATACGCCTTACTCCCATAATTCCCAGCCGGTATCAAGATGGACGAGCTGTATGTCGAAGTCTTGGGCCCTCATGGCGCCTATTATAAGGTATTTTTATCTTATGTTGCGAACCCACAACTTTTATGTGTTACGTAGCTGTGGCTGCTTTGTTTCTCTACCCGTTTGACATGTAGTGCTGCCACAATAAGCATTGTAAATGCCGTGTAGTGATGTCGATAAAGTCCAGCTGACCAGATGAAAATGTAAACAAAATGATGACATGCCCTTTGACATGCCCTGTCTTTTAATATATCTCCGCTCACAGCGTTTCCTGTAAAGGGTTAAACGGTCATCTTTTAGAAGGGTTGGATGAAATATATGTTGTATGTCATAATTTCGAGGTACTTTGGAAATGACCGATGTTGTTGGGTGTTGCATTTCGAACGGTCGTTCATCGTAAATGCTCGGGCTAGCTGGCTCCCGTTGTTCGTGAGCCAGAAAGTATATTATTTTTAACACGTTTAAAGGGAAAGGAGGGAAAGATGGCGTTACTTTAGGACCTAGTGACGCTGTAGCCTAGCCTGTGTGGTTGTGGTAACAAGGACATTACTTTGGCTCTTGGAATTTTGTGTGTCTGCTCATCAAGTTTTAATCCCAAGGCTGAACGCTAATTTTGACGCGGGGCGATATGCATATATCAAACTGTGACCATAAACGACACCATGCTTTAATCATTACGATAAAAAGAGACTTCTGTATAGGCTTGGATCTGTCTGACTAGGATATTCAATGCGAAATTTATAAGTAAACTAACCTAGCCTAGTTCGGTAATGTTAGAGTTGGCAGTTTCCCAGATAGTAAATTTTTACTTTGGGCAATAATTGTATTCCGAACCTGAAAATGTGATTTTTCTATGTTCTAGGGAGTGTTTGAACTTTTTTGACAATTATTAGTAGCAAATTTGCTAGTAACTTGAGAGATACCTGACCCCTCCCCTTAGGCTAGGCTATATCCTACAATTGTGGGGACCAAAGTAGTAAACTGGTTTTTTTTTGTGCAGAAAAATACAAATTGTGTATAGATATAAAATATATATATATATATATGAGTTTATTCTAGCTTTTTGTAGAACGTTGGGCCTTTACCCTGAAAGGCTCTTCACCCCTCCCCCCACCTAATCTAACCTAGGGCACTATAAGTTTAGATAATAGGGTTAGAGCCTAACTCACCTGTGCCCAATCCACCTAACCTAGGAAATGAGCCCTTACCTGTTCAGGGAGGCCTCAACCCTGACCTTCCCTCCCCATAACATAGCCTAGGCCACCAGGTCTTTACTTACCTAGTGTATGGTGTCACTAAAAACCTTTTGTAACCCATAGCCTAATCAGAATGAGAACTTGCAGAAACATCATGGGAATAGAGTATATCCCTGTATTTCATTCATTATGTATTTTCCCATATCCAAAAACATGTCTCCCACTGTGGTCCCCCAGAATAATAGGATAACTTATAGGATAACTTATAAGGGGTCTACCAAAGTGGATGCCAGAAATGTCCAAACAACCATTGAAAAATTTTCTGTGAAACTTTGCAGTACATCCAAAATAATCCAATGAACAAGAGTTGTGTGTTTACACCAAAGACTCCATAACTGAGAACTGAAGATGATTTTGTCAAGCTACTCTTTGATTTCCAAATCCCATTTAATTGGGGAAACTTTCAACAAAAGAACCAATCAGGTTTCGGCATTTCCCACATAGGTTAGCCACATTTCCTGATGAAAATACCAAAAGACATTGAAAATATGCTAGTCATCCTAATCAGAAGTTGATTAGGATCCCTGCTGATATGGATGTCGAAACAGAAAACTTTGAAAAAGTCCGAGTGGGTAGCAATACAGTGTTCATAAGTGAATATCTCGGTAACAAATTTGCAATAGATTTTAGTATGCACTTTATATTAAGCATATATTAGGAGACTTATGAACAGCACAAATGCCAATATTTAGAAATTGTATTAAGAAGAAAACAAGAACCTGCCTTTGAAATGGATTCTCCAAATCAAAGCCAGAAGTGTTCATATAAAATTTGTGGTTTAGTGAATGAAGAACAGTAACTTTACTATACAATATTGATAAATGTTTATCGGTGACTGTTAATACCAGTCATTTATTGTGATGAAATTACTATTCAGAATTCTGTAGAATTCTGAGAGGCACCTCTAATTGTTTTTGCCAGCTTAGAAATTTGGTCTTAGCTACAATTCTCCTATTTGAAGAGAGAAAATGATAAAGTTTTTCTCAGCATGTTCAGTGTTTTAAAACCCTATCTGTTCTTTTGTTGATGGTTAAATAGTAGTTAATATGAAGCAAGAGGTAAAAAATGACAAAAATACAATGGAGTTTGATGTCGTCACTTAGCATTAGCAATATGGCTAGGCTTTGTGTGTACCACCTAGTGGTGAAGTACTGTACTTGTAATCAGTGGTATCCAATTACGGATAATTTGCTTTGCTTCTAAATATCTTATGACTCATGATATGCAGTGACGCTGATTCCTGACAATACCAAATCTAGGTATGAGAATGGTAGCTGTACTAGCATATACAGTACAGTGTAAGGCTATTCACTGTTATTTGCTGATGGTTTTAAATGCTGCTTCTGCTGTTCTTTAAAGGAACTGCATTGAAAATACTTAACAAGGTATATAACCAGGGTAAGTATTGCTTAGTCAGATTACCTGTCAGATATTTTTATAGCTAAACCATTGCATTGGCATACCACATCAAGTAGCCCGCCCAAGCCTAGCTGTGTACTTATATTCCATACAGTTTTTTAAGTATATTCCATACAGGTTTTTAAGTTATCACAAAGAATATATTTTGCATTTTCATGATCCACGTATATTTCTACAGCCATTTTCTAGTGCATATTTCATGTTAATGCTGCTATTTATTCAGTACACGTAGGCTATTTAAGTCTTCAGTTTATACTGCAACTATTGCCTTTTTCCATTACGTATACAGGCAGTCCCCGGTTATCGGTGATGGGTTTTACGGCGCTTGTCTTGTAAAGAAAACTGGCAATTTTTGGCGTCGAAAATTGCGGTTGTCTGCGTATTGGTGCTGATAATTGGGTATTGGCACTGATCCATAAATAACAGAGGTGCTGATCTCCGGTTATTGGCACCAATAAACAGAGCAGTGAAAATCAACTTAACGGTGATTTCGCTTATCGTCGCCCCGTTGTAACGGAACCCCCGCCGATAACCGGGGACTGCCTCTACTATATTAGTACTTCACAGTGTCTTCCACAGTTGGAGTTTCTCACAGTGCCACCTGTAGAACCTTGCCTATCTCCATTATTTTCTGGCTCTCTTTATCTTGCTGTTCCACTACTCCAGCTCCTCTGTTTGCTGTCATACAGTCTCAAGTGCTGAATGACCAGTTTCCCAAGTGCTTGGCTAGATAACTCAGATTTTATGTCAGTTAATTATAGTTAAAGGACATAACTGGAGGCTTTCAATGTTAAGAAAGCCTCAAAGCTATGGGTAATTTTTTGTTTTGTTGTGTTTCCTCATTGAAAATTTAGCAAGCATTGGCAACATGAGAAATGGTTGTTTAAGCAGTGTTTCCATCTGCCAATATGCTTTCTTGTAGAAGTGACCAATGGAAACTAGATTTCAATTAGAAAGGATCCTTTAAATTCAAACGGTGAATGCTAGGAACAAAGAGTCCTCTGCATGAGGGGTCTTGACTATATAAATGATAGAAATGAACATTTTTCATAGTTAATCGTGTGACTTTGTTCCTAGATCCCACCAGATGTGCAAAATCAGAGAAAATCCAGAACCACTGACTAAAAATGCTTAGATGTCAAAATATTTTCTTTATTAAAACAAAAAAAAATCCTCTGTTGTTTAAGGCTCCCCGTACTGGACAGGGTCAGTGCAATCTCTAGATAGGGAAAGTGCAATGAGGTGGCATTGACAAGCTATTGTATTCAAATTCGACTTCAACAATCAACCTGACTCAATAGCAGGATTATTCACAATATTAACCAAATAAAATCAAGGCACCTTTTCTTGTAATGGAGCTCCCCCTCTGAATTTATAGATTTATCAGTAGTATAAAGCACCAATGGGAATCTGGGACCAGACAAACTAGTTTGTGACAAGCAGGTGAAGCATCATTTTTTGGTTCCTCAGATACCATTGTGACTTGAATACTGATCTACAGCCCTCTCAGTTTTGCAGGCATTTTATTAGATAAATAATTTTTTCATGGATATGAAACTGGATGTGTACAAAATTTGGAACTAAATGGCCATGCATTATTTCAAACAAAATGTCACTCAAATTTTCTTATAAGTAACTTATCAAGTAATTACATAGCTATACTTTCCACTGGTGCAGCAGCTTAAATTTTAAAATCTGCGGTAGCGCTCCGGTTGCTTAGTGTAGGTGACCAATCCATGCCCACTAACGGGAATACTAGGAACGACTTCGCATACAACCCCATTCTCTTTCTGCTGTGCTTGGTGTAAACGTTGGGTGTCTGCAGCAGCAGCATTGTTTATTATTTGCCGGTTGGGTAACTGGATTTCGATGAAATGCTGCTGATTTCGAGTAGCCTTCAAGCCTACAGCCTTCAGGATCAGTATTTTATTTTGTTATTAAGATCTGATTCAAGTTTGTCATATTTCGCTACAGTGATATTGCAATAAATTGATTATCTCTCCTTTACGGAGTAGCGTATTATAACGAAAATATTGTGTTCGCTACTGAACTGATGTTTTTGGTCGCGAATACATATTGGCAAGTCTCAAATAATGTTTGATAAGGAATTAAGATATATTTTGTGTGATGGTACTTTGTGTACTTCAAAATAATTGTCTGTAAATAATTGATTTAGAACATTTACTTATTACACTTTCCTCTGCAGAGAACTGAAAAAGTGTAAGGGCAGAACGTAGTAAGGAGAGAAATTACTTAATTTGGCAATGGGATTTTGGATAAATACTTTCTCGACAGCTGAGAATCAGTGCTGAGCACCAAGAAGCTCTTACTAGTTTCCTGAGCTACTAACTAACCTGGCACCATCTACACCCTGGGAATGCCCAGTGCCAGCTCCCGATCGTCTGGCGCCAACTCTTCCCACATTAATTTTTTCTCTCTAGCTACTAGCCCTCTTATCTTCTCCCACGCCTGGCTCCCTTGCTTCCTTCCCGTGCCTTTGCCAGTCTTGTGTATGGGTTAACAGAAGTTAACCTTGTGATAGTGTAGTGTTGTGCAGTGGAGTAGGTGATTTACTGGCCCGTCGGTTTTCCTAGACCTATGTCACTGTCATACTCCCCTGAACCTGGGAGAAGTCATACTGAAAGTCCAATGGAGGCTGATAGGAAGTCGCCTGGGTAGTTACCCCCTCAGTCGAACCTGTTGTATGGTCCCAGGTTGTAACATAGAGCCACTGGAAAGACATCTTGCCATAAATGTAGGGGATGAAGTGACTATCCGGCCTGTCGGATCTCCTAGACCAAAGGTCACTATCCTGCTCCCCTAAACCTAGAAGTCGTACTTGCGGTCCAAGGCAGTCCAAGGAGGTTTGCCCCTGGGTAGTTGCTTCCCTCAGTTGAGCCTGTCGTCTGGTCCCAGGCCTCGCAGACAACCATTGAAAAGGCATCCGAAAGAATGTGCTTTAGTGATTTAGATTCCGGTTTGGAAGTTCACAGTGCTTGTCTCCTGAACTTCAGTTGTGGAGTGCCAGTATTTGGCGCCAAAACACTCTTCCAGTGCTCTTAGATGCCCAGCATGCGAGCGCCCAGCAACTTCCAAGCGTCCAGTGGCTCCAAAGTGCTCCTGACTCTCCTAGATGGAAGGAAGAAGATGTACCGAAAGTCCAAAGGAGGTTGGTGGGGTTTGCCCACGGGAAGGTCAGCTCCTTGGTAGTACCTGTCAATCAGTTCGCATAATGGAAGACCCTCAGACTGCTTTGAAAGGGCGTCCCTTTTAGTGTCCACCAGTTGTCATCGGACTCAAAATTAGCCCTGACTAGGCATTCTAGGTGTCTTTCATGACGCGTCCCAACCCTTGAAGAGATGTAGTGACAGTGAGACGTCTCCTATTACGTTTCAACAGACTAGAGATTCTTTGCTCGGCGATATATAACAGTCACAGTCTCCGAGCGCTCAGCACCTGCTCCTGAGCACCCGCTGTCTACCTCTGTCCGATCGGCACTGGTTGCCAAAAGTTCGGTGCCAACTCCCGAGTGTCTGGTGCCAATCCCAGAATGCGTGGCGCCTACTCCAGTGTCAATATCTACCCAGTACTTGACTCCTGCCTGTGAACATTTATCACCCGCTCACGGACAGTCTTTTAGAATGCATTGTTGTTCTTTCTTGACTGCTAGTTCCCGATTGAGCACCTGACTCCAGTTTTTTCAAGTGACCAGCGCCAGTTCCCGATAACCTGGCACCAATTCTTCAGTATCAGTCCCATGCTTTTGGGCACCATACAGAGAGCATTAGTCTGCATATAGAGAGGACCCCTTTTCAGTACCGGGCACCCCCTCCTTGACAGTTGGTGTTTAAGCGTCGTGTTCTTTGCAGATGAGGACATTTATATCCAGTATTTTAGAGCCTCATGAAGAAAGCTCCCTCTTCTTAGGTAGCGGGAGTACTGGTTAAGAAGATAGAAGACTTCCAGCTTTTAGTCGAGAGACATTACCTCGATTTGTCTCTTGAGTCCTGTCCTGTGTGGGTAAGGGCGATTGAGATGTCTTTTAGTCGTGTGTGGGTAAGGGCGATTGAGATGTCTTTTAAGAGATCTCCACTCTTTACTTTGAAACCTCCAGAAGAAAAAACTCGTGTGCTCTCTCACTGCTGAGGGAGTCACACAATTGCATTCAGCCCTGTTATTTTCACCTCCAGGCCAACATCTCTTCCCTCAGGACACAGTTGAGAGAACTGTGTACTGCAGAGGGGTTTGGCGCAGTTTGTCAAATCCACAGTTATGCCAGTGCTAGGCTTCCGTGTTTTCCGCGTATGTCTTTGGCCTATCCGTATTGTTATCGAGTCTGTTATAATTGAGTCCGCTTGAATGTCCAAGCATCCGCCGACTGTCAAAGAGTCCGCAGGGTCGGCAGCTAGTCTGCATGGTGGTCTTCGAGTTGGGATGAGGATCTGCAAGTTCCCTCGGTTGTCTGCGAGACCACATAGTAGTCAGCGAATCTGCACGGCCCGCAACTCCTTTTTTCTCTTAGAATGGAAGACGAAATTCAGGATAGAGATGAACCAGGCAATCCTGTCATCCACTCTCTCCAAGGGCGTTTGGATGAAGACATGAGTTTTGCAGGAAGTACCCTTCCATGTCCCCACCGGATTCTGGGAGTATCTCAAGTCTGTCTGGCAGGACAGATATCTCTAGTGCGAGGATCTGTTTCGGCCTCTCTACGGCAGGCCTACTCTAGAGTCCTCACTCCTCTAGTGTTTGACTTCGTTCTGGAACGTCATTCTTTACCTGGATGACTGACTTCTTCGATTATCTCTGAAGGAAAGTGCTAGGAGGTTTTCTAACATTAGGGACAGGGAAACACAGCTGGACACTTTTGTTTACAGCCATACCCAGAACTTACGCGAGGTTGGGTTCCAGAACCCCTCGCTCAAGGCAAATTTTTGCGTAAGTTTGGCATGGTCTCTAAAAATGCTAATAAATGTTTATTTCTAAAGTTTAAACACTAAATATGACCCTAATCATGCTCCCGAATTATTAAGCTAACTTTTAAATGAAATTAAAATTACTATAATTCCATTTAAAAGCTATCTTAATACATTTTAGAAGTCTTCTCAACCTCTTTTTAATAACTTCTTTTTTCTGCATCTCTCTCTTTGTCCTGGAATGCTTTTTCATGAACAAACAGTATTTTTTACTTGGACTAATACAACTCTTAGTTATTATGTCTCTACTTTTTAGAAATATTTGCCATACTAGCGCATTTACACTACATAGAAGACACAGGTAAAATTAGATCAATTTAAATTACTGTACAGGTAAAGACGCCCAGAGAAATAATGTTATAAAAATGTTTGAGTGCTATGAATGAGAGAGAGAGAGAGAGAGAGAGAGAGAGAGAGAGAGAGAGAGAGAGAGAGAGAGAGAGAGAGAGAGAGAGAGAGAGAGAGAGAGAGGAGAGGAGAGGAGAGGAGAGAGGAGAGAGAGAGAGAGAGAGAGAGAGAGAGAGAGAGAGAGAGAGAGAGAGAGAGAGTTAGTCTTACGTTACATATCATAAGAATGAAATTTAGCTTAATTAGTATTAAGCTAACTTTTAAACAAAATTAAGTTATTGTAATTTTATTTAGAAGTTAGCTTAATACATTACCCTTAAAAAAAAAGAAATAAATGGTTGACATAAAAATGAGTGTGAAGATTAGTATACTGTCTTTTTTCTCTCTCTCTCTCTCTCTCTCTCTCTCTCTCTCTCTCTTCCCCCCCCATTCCACCGATCTATTTTTAGAAGTCTTCTCAACTCATTTTTAAAAACGTCTTTATTCTGTCTCTTTCTCTTTGTTCTGAAATGCTCTATGTCTCTGTTTTAAAATGGTGCATTTACAGGTTGTAGATGGTACAGGTAAAATCAGATCAATTTAAAATTATCTACTATAGAGTTAAAGACATACACAGAAACAGTAATACTTAGGTTGCCCTAACTACCAGAGAGAGAGAGAGAGAGAATTGTGTAAGAAACCTTTGACCCGCTCTGCTTGTCATGTTAAATTGACGTCTGACAGCTTTGCCTTCGAGCTTCGAACAAAAGATGAGGGAAAGATTGTTTGTTTAAAATACGTAACATACAAATTTTCTAATTACAGTTGTATTGTTGTTGTTGTTATTATTAATCTTATTAATATTTGAAAATTAGTACAGTACTTATTATTAGGTAAAAAATTTATTTATCATACAAAACAAATAAAAACATACACCATAAAAATTCTCTCATCTCAGTGAAAGAGAGAGAGAGATTATTACTTTTATTATATAATGTTATTTAATTTACACATAAAAGCTTGAAAACTTATAAATTACATAAAAATTAATATGAACACTTCTGCAGGGTTTCTCAGTATTCGTAGATGTTCGCCTGTCTGTGAAAAACTTGTGTGGGACAATTAGTTAGGTTCCAATGAAAAGTTCGTGTGTCTGTGAATTTGCGCAACTCGAATCGCACAGGTTCAGGGTAGTACTGTGTCCCCTTACCCCTGAATTAGGTCAGACCTACAGTAGTGGCTGTCTGAACATGAACCATTGGAAAGGAAGTGCCTTCATACTACAAACCCAGACCTAGTTTTCCATTCAAATGCCTAGGGTCTGGGTTGGGAAGCCTGCTTGGGGAACTGGGTAGTTTACGGGACGCAGCCGTCAGAAGGACATAATCTTCTCATCTCTCAGATAGCTGAAAGCTTTTCACTTACCACTTCAACACTTATCGACCCTATTGCACTCTTATACTGGTAATCTTGTTACAAGACTACAATCCTAAGTATATTCTCATCTCTGTCAGATAGCAGAAAGCTTTTCACTTATGGCTTCAGTGCTTATTGACCCTAATTCACTCTAGACTGTGGTAACCTTGTCACAAGACCACAGTCCTAAGTATATTCTCATCTCTGTCAGATAGCTGAAAGCTTTGCATTTGCAGCTTCAATGCTTCTCGACCCTTTTTCACACCTAGACTGTGGTGGCCTTGGTTCGAGACCACAGTCCTTATGCATGAGGAGAAGAAGGAAGCAAGGAGTCTCTCTCTCTCTCTCTCTCTCTCTCTCTCTCTCTCTCTCTCTCTCTCTCTCTCTCTCTCTCTCTCTCTCTCTCTCTCTCATATAAGATTCTTAACCATACTATTTCAGTTATCTGCTCTGATCATCTAATGCTCTTAGCCTTAATGAAGATTTCATTCACTTCAAGCATGGCACCTTCTTTGAAGAGATGACATTAGCACTGGGAATGGTTGCTGCAACTTATCTTGTGAGACAAAACAGGCAAACATGAAGAGAAAAAGGTGGAAGTGGTTTAAAGAGTGACTTATGAAAAGAAATGAGCTACCTCATGATGCACTGCTCAGTGAACTAAAACTAGTTGCTGACTCATCCTTCTCCTTTAACGTTTTGAAGAGAATTATGTAGGCATTATTCCTCTTTCCTATCACAGTAATCATTGAATTTCTCATTCTGGGGATACTGGTGTTCTTAGTATGAGCCATTAAAATCACTCCAAAAGTATCAAGATGAGTTCTGGTCAAGAGTTGCAAAGGTATTGAAGGTTATTTCTTGGTAAACCTCCCCACATCACAGTCTAGATATAGTAAAAGCAAATTGGGAATGTGAACCTGGTGTTGCCAGGTTCCTGCTATTGATAACGATGATCATTTCATTTAGCGTTGTGTATTGGAGGCCTCAAGGGAGGACACTAACAAGTACTTTCTGACAGTGCCAACACAGATGTATAAGCTGAGTTCTCTCCAGGTGAGACAGGTGCGTAGTTGTGGTTTGCCAGTGCCTTACTTTGTTGAAGGCTTTGCTTGAGTACTTACTTGTAGATATTTCTGTCCATGAGTATTCCAGGTAGCCCATCTTTTGGCTGTTCGTAGTAAGGAACTCAATGCTGTTCAGATTATTGTGGTGGTCCTCTTGCATTTGGTATTGAACACCGACATACTCCAACACTTGTTACCTGCCATGATGTCTACTAAAGAGAGTAAGGCTATTGGACAGAGTAAGGTGAAAAAATTCAAGCATATAGTATCTTTCTACATGTGTTGCCCATTCTTCCTTTTGTATGTGGTGTCACAAGTCTTCTCCCAAGAAGTCTGTTCAGTCTTTCTCTTAGGGTTTGTGGTGACATTTGCATAGTTGCATGAGGGATTTCACTTCGTTGACACTGGGTTCTCTGGGAGAGCTGGTGAACCACTGTTTCCCCATTTCTTCCAAGACATAACAACTGGTTTGAATTCGTCTGTATATATATCTGCGGAGGTATACAGAGAACAGTTATCCCTATCATCTTGCTGGGCATATATAAACAGAAGGTTCTTGTGCTGCAGGTCACTGCTTTGCAATACTACTAGGTGTCATGAGTGTCTGGATGCACTTGCTTGTGCAGGCTCTTGGGTGGTGCCTGGTTAGTAAAGAACTGATATGCACATGTGTGATCTCTGTATTGTATGCTTGCATACTGTGTAGTGTTCACGCATGAAAGGTTGCTATGATGTTACAGTGGACACCCTCCTATCCGTGGATCCGGATTCATGGCTTCACCAGTTCGCTGATTTCTCTGTGGAAGATACATGTTATTTGCGGAAAATTTGCCTATTCGTGGTATTTTTCATAAAGAAATATTCACAAATTACGCTATTTTCATGTTTTCGTGATTAAATGCACTTTTTGTGGTAAAACTATTAAAGTATTCATTTATAAGCATTTTTAGAAGGTTTCTGGTGTTTTAAACTTCAAAATAGGCAGTTATAAACATTTTTAGAGGGGTTTTAAGTATATGCGGATTTTCGCTATTCTCTGGGGGTATTGGTATGCATCCTCGCAAATACAAGGGGGGTCGACTGTATACAGGTGGGTTTCATGACAAGTTGTTTGAATATCATCGTGCATACACTTCAGTTGTTCCTGGTATGTTAAGACTCCCAGTGTACACATGCGTGATAGTGCGTGTGAGCATTTTGTCTGTAGCATTTTGTTTGGAGCCTCTAGTATTTCTGTGTATGCATCATGTGAACTGTGTGGGGGATAATAGCCAATAAATGAGAGTTACCTTGTGTGGTATTCATCTAATAGGCAATATTAGTAGTCAACTATAGTTTGTTGAATCTTTATTATTTTGGTGCCATTTGAGTCTACTGTTAGTTCTGCTGAGATGATGGCAAATACTGCACATATAAAATTTTGAAATCTAAACTTTTTTTTGGGGGGGGGAGAGTGAGAGGCCAGAAAATGCATGAGATGGAAGAATGATAAAATCTCTATTTACCTCGTAACTCTGCAAAAGCCAAACCTAATTTTAAAAATACTAGTGAGAATTACGAGATTCCAGCATACCTTTTGCAAGAATTTTTTTTATGTAGACTGTATTTGCATTGAATACTGTATGCAGTAGTATATTTATAATTAATTTTGTTTATTCTACCCGAAAACCTGAAAGGGAAGATATCTAAGTTTTGTGGTGGAAAAATTGATGCAAAATGTTGGGAAATTACATAAAAATGCATGTATATTCTGATTAGAGTATATTATTCTTGGAATTGTGTAAAATGATGTGAATAATTAGTGTTAAACAGTGGGGCTTATTATGCAGGTATTAACTTGTTTGGTTTTGGAAGTAACTTTTATTGATTTCATGTTTCAGGCAACTGTTATTGATATGGGTGGAGATGAGGTGACTGTACGATATGAAGGAGAGTGGTGCCCGGAAACAAGGGTGGCGATGACAGGGGTCAGACTTCCTCCACCTCCAAGTCCGCTTCCCACAGAATATCCTGAAGGAGCAGAAGTAGAAGTTTATGACCAACTAACAACAGCACCCTACAGAGCGTACTGGAAAGCTACTGTAAAAGTAAGTGGTAGAGGTTTTCAGTTACTTATTTATTAACTATGGTTCCAGACTTGACAGCTTCCCAAATTTACTGCATAGACGGTAAAGAATTTGTATTTTCAAGTTATTTGAAGTGCTATGAAAAAATCCAATGAATTGGCTCATGTTCTTTTGAGAACACAAGCTTTTGTCTTTGACATGAAAATGTCTTCACCTGCTTCTTTGGCCACCAGTACTCAATATATCTCTGCTGATTTAGAACTATCAACTTGGTTGTTGGAGCTGGCCTACTTTGCTATGATTTACTGATCTCCCCATGTTTTATCTGGATTTTGTTTTGGCTTGTGATTTCATATAAGATAGGTGACTGATGTAAGATGGAAGGCAAAAATATGTTAGAACAGTGTAGGTGTCCTTGGTGGGAGTGTGGTTTGTGTTTGGACTTTGTCGCCTCTGATGGTGCTTCCTCATACCGAACATAACTTCTTCACATACTCCATGCTTCTGATGCTGCTGTTAAGGGACAGTTGGGTGGTGCAGGTTGATTTTTCAGTACTGGATGTGGTGGGGGCTTTTGTGGTGCAGTGAAAAAGTGGGCAATGGTGGTGGGGTAGATTTTTTTTTTTACTATGAAAAGTCTAGCAGGAGTCCTTGCTGGAAACCCCCCCCCCCCATTGATGTTCCTACTTGTGCTGGGTTGACCAAGGTAGGAGTTATTGTTGATTGCCATTGCATCCTTCCAGGTGTCATGATGGTAAAGAGCGCTGACCCAGCATGTTGGTGGATTTTATTCTTAGCCCTTTCTTGGTTATCATTTGTGGAGGACAAGGCAAAGTCGAGATGATTTTTTGTTGGGAGGAAGGCTGTTGGTCGTCCTGTCACATCAGTGTGCTAACTTGTTGGCGAACCTAAACCTTCTCTTGAGATAGCAAATCAGAACCTTCTGTTGAGAAAGAACAAGGTTGAGGCTTCTGTGGAGAAGAGACATTTTAACATACAAGGAACATTGATCAACAATGCTGTTTCATTCTATATCCCTTTGGTGTCCTTGCAGGAGACCTTAGCCAAGCCTGTAGGCTGGCTGTACCAGTGATGTAGGCGACAGGGAGAAGCCAAATTTCTCCTAAGTCACCAGTAGGAGCTTAGCCTCCTTTCTACTTTGGAAAAGGCCAGGAGTCCTAGCCTATAAAGAAATTGAGGATTATTCTCTTTTATAAAGATACAATGGTATATTGTTTGTCAAACGTTTATGTCGAACATTCTGTTTTTCAACCGAAATTTTTGAAGGAAATTTGTGTCGTTTGTCAAACAAATACTCGTACTTTGACCCGACCAATTGTCTTGTTTATACTTGTACTCTACGTTCTACTGTGTCGTACGAGAAAAACAAAGGCAATAACTCTCATCTTTTTTCCTGTACAGGTATGTACACGAAGTGCAAGCACAATATATAGTTTAATGGTAACCATATTCAACAAAGTAAATAAAAGAATAAAGCATTTCACAATAAAATTTAACATAAAAGATGAACAAAATCATATGTCAATGCAGTGATGCACAGCTGACTTGAGATAGAGGGAGGGAGCATTTATATTGTTGAGGAGGGAAGGAGAAGAGACAGTAAAAACATTCCTGTATGTACATAAAAGCAGTAACTGTTCACGTAAAGTAAAAGAAGGGAATTTCACAAATTTAACAATGATACAATATAAAAACAATCAAATGTAATTACAGTAACAATAAAAAACCGAAAATCTTACTTGAGCGAGCGTTCAGGACTGCGCTGAATGTGACAGTAGAGAGGACAGGGAGAGGATGGTGGTGGGTAATTGGGTGGAAGTTGGGGGGTCTTCACTTCCCTCTGACTTCCCAGCTGTACTTCACTACATTTTGCCCGTTTTCTTTCACTTACATTCGATTAGCATTGTAAAAGTAACTCATCCCCACATCAGGAATCACGCTGGCTCTGTGTGCAACTTCTGCGCGCCTTGGATTGTTTAAATGACTTCCTTGTGAAATATTATTTGATCTCTCTTTCTTTTTCTTACTTGCATTCTTTACTTATTACTTGTTCATTTGCGAAATCGTAATATTTATTGGATTATAATTTTAAATTTTGCTGTTTGCCAACAGCAAGTTGATGTGTTGCCATAATTAATCTCCTTGCACTCAAGATCTAAGTGTAAAAAACACGTTAACAATCATACATGCGTGAGGGATTGTTTTCACATCTGCTTGACGCTGATTACTCTCTCTCTCTCTCTCTCTCTCTCTCTCTCTCTCTCTCTCTCTCTCTCTCTCTCTCTCTCTCTCTCTCTCTCTCTCTCTCTCTCTCTCTCTCTCTCAAACATACACACACAGGCACACAGACACACACTATCGATTCCTTTTATTATCCTCTCAAAATATGAATAAAATTGATTTTATCAACCTTTGCCGACAGCAACCATTTTGGTTTCCTTGAGGGGATCCTGTCTCTCTTCTCTCAGTCCCAGCCAGCTGCACACCATTTTCATCAAACAAATTTATGCTCGTACACGGAAAGAAAATTTTTTGAAAATTTTACTTTGTATAACGTACTGTTTTATTACTTTACACTTAATTAAACTTTTTAACACATTAATAATAAAAAAAGAAATGTTGAAAGGGGGGACTTTTTGGGTGGGGCTGGAACGAATTATCCTGATTCCCTTTATTTCTTATGGGGAAATTTGTATAATATTTCGAACAAATCAACATTTCGACCAGCCCTCTGGAACAAATTAAGTTCGAAGTCCAAGGTACTACTGTACCATTTTTAAAGGGCCACCAGTTTATCTACCTTTGACTTATTTAGACTTTGATTAATGTTCTGTATTAGAAAGAAAAATCCTATGTTTGAAAATATTGCATTGTAGTTGTGGAAAAATGGTGATTAAAATAAAGCAGAGTAATTTTGTGAATTTAAAAGAAATTATTTAAACATAAGAAAGGAAAAGTAAGAGGAAAATGCAAATACTTGACATCGTAAAGATTATTATATAAGTGACTTACCCAGTAATTACTTAGCTAAGAGTTTATACTCGAATGGCAGCTTGAATTTTGAATTCCAGGGTAGCGATTCTTTTGTTTTTGTAGGTAACAAGACCCTGCCCACTTTCAGGGTAAGACAGGAACAATCTAGCCAATAGCTCAATTTGTTTCTGCCACTTGTATCGTCCAAACACGGTGTTGACTAAGCAGCTTGGTTTTGAAAATTGTTTTTTCTTCCCATTCGGTGAAGTATTTTTGTATGGCAGCCTTTCAGCATTGCTGTTTAGTAATTATTCCTGGTTTTTTTACTTTTGTACTGATTTTGACCTGATAGCTAGTTAGGTATGTCTGACTTAACTCCTCTAGTCTCTGGTACTGCAGCAAAGGCTGCAATACCCAGTTAATGAAACTGACTTATGACTCATACCCATTGCACAGATTGCAGAGGGCAAGTTTGTACTATTAATCTTAACTTGTGACGAATGCAGGGAATGGGACGAACGAAAGTAGAAGACCTTGGCTTCTCATTTAGATAAATTGGAGAGAGATCGAAAAAGGAAGGCGGCTGCTAAAGCTGGCAAAAAGTTAGGTAGTCAGACGACTCCTAAATCTAGTGATAAGGATATTCCTGTTGTCTCTTCTCCTATTATTCTTGTATCTCCTGTGTCAGTTCACTCTCCTAGACTACCTACTTCTCCTCCTGGCTCCCCCACTTCCGAACCCAATCACTTCGCCAGCGTTGAAAATGAGTTCGACCAGAGATTGAACATAGTGGCAGGTATAGTGGCCCAGTTAGGGGCATCGATGCGTCTCCTTATGGGTAAGTTTGATAAGAAAAGTGAAAATGAAATGCTAGTGGAGGAGGTGGCGGCTCATCCCGCTGATTCTCCTAGACATCATTTACTGCCATACTCCCCTGAACGAGGGAGGAGGCATACTGGTAACCAGCCCAAGGGAGGTCAGTGGGGTCTGCCCATGAGCAGTTGCCCCTTCAGGCCAACCTGTCATATCCTAGGTTGCGTCAAGAGACAGTCGCTGGAAAGGTGTCTCGGACGTGCATCAGCTCTTGTCTAGTTCGGGGGAGTCTTCTCTGAACAGAAGGCCCCAGTGGCATTTTCAGTTCTCCTCTCATGGATGCCAGGAATGAGTGTGAGACACTCCTCTTCATACACTCCTCTTCATTTAGGAAGCTTTTCCCTTCAGGCTCCAAGCGCCCTGCTTCATGTGAACAGCGAAGTTCTTCATCTAAGCGCCCTGTGCTGGATGAGCATTTATCTTTGAGCGCCCAGTAGTGCCCGAGTGCCCTGTACTGTAGTAGCCAAACGCCTACCTTCGGTTGAGAGCCCTGTAGTGGCCAAGCGCCCTGTAGCTCCCGAGTACCCTGAAGCAACCATTCGCTGTAAGGCACCCCCATGTCGATTTTCGTCTATTCCTTCTGCTACCAGTGTTTTGGTGGTGCCAGCTATTAATTTGATAATTTGACGTCTTCATCTAAGCCTCAGGTGTCGGCCTCGTCCAGTTCGGCGATGAATTGTCCGTCTTCCTCGAGTTTGGATTCAGCTTTGGTTTGTCCTTAGTGAAAATTGGATAGCATTCTCCAGCTTCTTCACAAACCATCATCTTCAACGGCACCTTACTCAGATCCTCCTTTGTCTCCTGTGTCTTTGGAGGACGATTTTGATCAAGACTCACCTGTGAAGTTAAGTATACCTTAGTTTTACCAGACCACTGAGCTGATTAACTCACCTGTGAATGCATATGCGTCCCTTCCTAGGTTTTTGAGAGACAACTAATCAGAGTTCTCTTCTGTGGCTCCTACATCGTTTGATGAATTGTCTGCCTTCAGACTCCGTCGGACTTGCAAAATTAGTTCTTTCGTCCTCGTCCAAGAAAGCCTTATTTGAAGTGAAATGGATTGGTGTTTAGGAGCCCTAGCCAAGAAAGTTCAGGATCCCTCTCTTCCAACTGTGACTGCGCTACAGAACTGCTTGGTTTTCTTTCCTGTGCTGACAAGGAGTCAGGGACAGTTCGCGGGAAGTAGCTTCCCTCTGAACTTAAAGCATTCCAAAGGAAAGGGAGCTGTGGGTTTCCTTCATGTCTAAGGGCATGACAGCTTCACAAAAATCGACCCTTCTATTTTCTCCACAGGATAACATCATCTATTCTTGCAGACAACTGTTAGTGAGATAACTTCTAGCCTGCATAAGAAGTCGACTCAAGACCTCTTGGCACAGTCGACGAAGTGTCAGGGAGATTGGACCACCCTACCCACCAGGACATCTCTGCAGTCGAGGCCCTTTCATAGGGGCAGGCAGAGATCACAGTCCAGACGTAGGGTTACAGTTAGGTTTACACTCCGAACCCTCAGAAAGTCAACCATGAAACCTTCCAACTGCAAGTGAGGACCCAGTCCTCCATGCCCCAGTGGGTGCCAGGCTTCTTCTCTTCTGGGAGAGATGGAGCTCGAGACGGGCAGACCAGTGGGTAGTCAAAGTGCTCAAGAGGGGATAGTGTATCTCCTTCAGGGAGAGACCTCCCTTGACGAATACTCCCGTCGTATTGATGGCCTACTCTGAAGGATTGGAGAGGTATTCTCCCCTCTCAGAGGTGGTTTTGTCTCTCATCAACAAGGAGGCCATAAAGATAGGAATGCCGAATCAAAGGGATTCTTCAACTGGCTCTTCATAGTGGCCAAGTCTTCAGGAGGTTGGAGACGGTGCTCGACGTGAGTGCATTGAATGCCTTCATAGAGAAGACAAAATTCAATATGGAGTCAACCCAGTCGGTACTTGCATCCATCTGTCAGGGGGATTGGATGATCTCTCTAGACATGCAAGATGTGTATTTTCATATCCCTGTTTACGAAGATTTGAGAAAATACCTCAGATTTGTCTTCGGGAATCAAGTTTATCAGTTCAGAGCACTCTGTTTTGGCTTCTCGACTGCCCCACAGGTTGTTACGTGGGTACTCACTCCTCTTGCGGGTTGGCTTCATCTAGCAGGGGTGAAGATCTCGCTCTATTTGGATGACTGGCTCCTTTGCTCACCCACGAAGGAACGATGCATGGAGGACTTAAGGAAGATGATTCTTATGACTCAAGAACTGGGATTATTGCTGAATCACCAGAAATCACAACTGACTTCCACTTAGAGAATTCTCTATTTGGGGATTCAGATAGACTCTGAGTTTTCGGGCTTCGCCATCCCCCAAGAGAGTAGAGGATTGCTTGCAGTTTACCTGGGACTAGGACACTTTGCAACAGAAGTCTGCAACAAAACAATTACAGTGCATGCAGACTACACCACAGCCTTGGCCTACATAAAACATCAAAGGAGGAACTCACTCATTCTCTCTGTGCGAGATAGCGAGAGATCTGTTGTGCTGGGCAGATGAGAACTGGACCCAGTTGGTCACGAGGTTCATTCAAGGCATGTGCAAAGCTCTGGTGGACGAATTGAGCTGCTGGAATCAGGTCCTTCCAATGGAATGGATGCTGGACCATCGGGTTTGTTCCAGCCTGTTAAGTCTATGGGGACAACTGACCCTAGACTTGTTTGCTACATCTCGAAATCACTGCCTGCCTCTGTTCTGCTCCCCAGTTCCGGACCATCTCGCCTGGGCAACAGATGCATTTATCCAAGATTGGTCCAATTTGGACCTGTATGCCTTCCCTCCGTTCGGGATGATAAGGGAAGTCCTCAAGAAGCTCGTTCGCACAGCAACGTAAGGATGACTCTTGTGGCCCCCTTTTGGCCACAGAAGGAATGGTTGCTGGACCTTCTAGATCTCATAGACTTCCCAAGGCTCCTTCCTGCTATTCCAAGTCTTTTCAGACAACCACACTGCAGGAAATTCCATCAAGGCCTATCCACTCTGGCCATGGCAGGCTTTTGACTTGTCAGTAAGCTCATTCGAGCTAAAGGATTTTCGAGATCGACGGCATAGGACATCACCAAGTGCACATGTGACTCTTCCAACAAGTTGTACCAGGCAAAGTGGAAGGTTTTTAGAACTTGGTGCAAAAGAAACGATGTTTCGTCCTCTCAGACATCTATCCTGCAAATAGCAGACTTCTGTACCGGTATTTGAGATTTTCACAAGGACTGTCTTCCTCCATTGCAGAGACCTCGACATTTCTTTTAACCAAGATATTTCGAACCTTATTAAGTCATTTAATACCACCAAATCTAGAAAGGAGAATTTCTCTTGGAGTCTAGATGTAGTGCTCAAGTGTTTGTCTAGTATGCACTTCGAACCCATGTGCTCTTCCTCTCTGAGGAACTTGACAAGGAAAACTATTTTTCTTGTGGCTCTGGCCAATGCGAAGAGAATAGGTGAGCTTCATGCAATTGACAAAAGGATCAGCTTTTCCAGGGGAGAGCAAGTTTATTCTCTCTCCTTAAATTTTTTAGCGAAGAACGAGAACCTTTCACAACCTTGTCTCTTTCTTTCACCATTAAGAGCTTATCTGATATTGTAGGGATGGAAGGGGAGGAGTGCTGTGTCTGGTGAGAACCCTCGGGTACTACCTGCACCGAACCAAAAAAATTAGAGGGCAATTTTCGAATTTGTGGTGCTCAATTAAAAATCCCTCTAGACCTTTATCGAAGAAAGCCATTTCCTTCTCCTTGAGGGATCTCATCATGGAATCTCGCTCCCAGGTAGAGGAAAATGACTTAAAAGTCATGAAAGTTAAGGCACATGATGTAAGGCAGTTGCTACATTAGTAGTTTCAAGCACAATCTTTCCCTATCCTCCATTCTACAGGCAACATACTGGAGAAGTAAGTCGGTGTTTGTGATGCACTACCTGCAGGACATTGAAACTATATACGAAAACTGCAATACCTTCAGACTGGTGTCCATAGCTGGCATAGTGTTGGGTGAGGAAGTGTAGGAAGTATCTCTTCCTATGTGTGTATCTCTTCGCCTTGTATGTGGTCTTGAGTCCTGGGGAAGCCTAGGGGATACAAGATACTTGGAGTGCCCACCAGTTTTAGTGTTGGGTGGTGGTCATGTTTTTTAATATGATGTTGAAGTGATATTGTTGTTTGGTTTTGATTGTATTATGGTACTGTTCCCTGGGAAGGGGCAGTTGTCTTGAGCTTTGTTGGCCTTTGGTAATGACCTTCGCCACAAAGTTCCTTTTGTATACTATGTCAGCCTTCGGAGTACTCTTTTGCTGCAAAGTATCCCACTGCAGTAGAGGCGATCCTGGGTATACCTCCACATCACTACTAGTTGAGACGAGCGCAAACCGGAGGCAGTAATTGCTTGCAGCAGCTCTCTCACCAGGTAAGGAAACAAGAAGCATTGTCTCAATGCTAGCTTATATTTGTTCATTTTAACTTATCGTGTGTTAGAGTATTATTTTGTTGTCCATGATTCACCACCACCTTTCAGTGTGGAATCAGCTAAGTAATTACTGGCCAAGTTACGTACGTACAAATGACATTTTTTTATGGTAAAATAAAGTTTTATATATACTTGCCCAGTAATTACAGATGGAGCCCACCCTCCTCCCTGAGCTATTGGGTAGGTTGCTCCTCTGTCTTACCCCTAAAGTGGGTGGGGTCTTGTCATCTACACAAACAAAAGAATCGCTACTGCAGAATTCCAAATTCAAACTGCCGTTCGAGTAGAAACTCTTGGCTAAGTAATTACTGGGTAAGTATATCTAAAACTTTATCATGAAAATGTCTTTCTATAGAAAATGAAAAGTTTTAGAAATAAAAGGCACATTAAATGAAAAAATAGGTCTAATAGTTGTGTATTTCTCTCAGTGCTTTAGCATTTTTTAATTATATGTGAAATTACTTAGCCACATAAAATAACATTATGAGCAAACTCTAGTGCATAGTAACGTGTAAAAAAATGTGAAAATGTGAAGCCAGAAGATTAAATTCAGATTCATTAAGCAACTTTTAAGAAGGGATTTAAGTATTCCCAAAGAAAAAGGGGTTCTCTTGATAAGGGTAGGATTCAAAGGATGACGAAGTGACAATAGTATATTGACCCAAGAAAACGGCTGGAGTCTCTTCCTAAGTGTGTCATGCTATAGGTGTTCTGGATTAATGGCCAGGCCTCGGGGGTCGGAAGTGATTATCATTCTCGATTGTCTCCTAAGGGTACAATTGGGGCCCCTTAGTAAATACGCAGATCTTATCAGAGGCTTTTTCAGCTAGTTTAGCAGTAACGAAACACATTGGCAAGCTTCTTGCTACTGAATACCAAGTTAGGCACATGGAACAGTAGGTTTCTCTGTTGTTCTCTTTCATTATGAGTTTTTGGAAAAACTTGGAACCTGTCTGTTCTTTATGAGTGATTTGAGATTATCTCAGTCCTCTGCCCTGGACTGTTTAGACAATGGTCAATACTTGGCCCATATTCTGACCTGTCAGAGCTTTGTAGTACCATCAGACAAGAACTTACTGTCTTGGGGTAGAGTGCCAAAATCTCTCCATTAAAGATTTACATCAGAAGACAGTTGAAATATGTCTTAAAGCTATATACAGCTACTACATCAGAAACACACTTGATTTTTTGTCACAAATAGGAAACAAAAAAATACAGCCTGTCTTTGCGGAACAAAAGAATATTTCTTGAGCTTCATGACTATAGTTGTAATGTAAAATAAAAAGGTGCAAATGCCTTTCATGCATTTTTTCTTCATTTGCTTTTATTATTATATATATTATTAGTCCCATGGACTAACTAATTGTTGAACTCTATGAATGCATAAAGAATTTTAGGTGGTTGGATATTTTAACATTTAGTATCTTTACTAAAAGCAAGAAGTAGGGAGATGAAATGGCATAGATGAATAATGAATCATATAAATTGTATTATGTACAACCTTTTATAGATTTAGGATAAATTTTAAATTATAATTGAGAATGTAATTATTTTGTTTAAGAATTATAATTCAGATTGTAATTATTTTGTTTAAGAATACTTTGAGCAAAACAGCAGGTCATACATGCAGCAAGACTCAGTAATGTACCCTGTCATAATAGACATTCAGATATTTATCTAGTTAGAAGTACAGTAAAACAAAGTAGGTAGCTTTGAGTTTTGAAATTTTTTCTCAAGTATGAACGTGTTTCATTTGGTATTTGTTGGGAATTATCATACTATGTAGTGTTAATTATTAAGTCTAAGGGAAATTTCATTTATTTCAGATGTCTAAAGGAGATTTTCACGTCGTAGAGTTTACTGGTGTGTCCTTAACAGGTGGTGAAAATATATTCCCATCAGAAAAAGTACGTCCTCGTAATACAAATCCTCCTATCACCTCGAAGACATTTACAAAATTTGAAATTGAAGTTCCAGAAGACATTAGAGACTAGTAAGTTTTTATCCTTTTGTTCAACAGTTGGGATTCCTTTGTCAAGTACTTTTTGTAATGATAGAACTTAAATTTTGGATCATTATCCTGATCCCATAGGTTTTGATGCTAATCAGTTGTCTAAAAATATCTTGACATGTAATTTTTATTACCTGATATACAGTGTTAACTAGTGTTATATTATGTTGATTGCTGGAATTTTTAGGTTTTTACAGTATCAATATATATATATATAATATATATATATTATTATATATATATATATATATATATATATATATATATATATATATATATATATATATATATATATATATATATATATATATATATATATATATATATATATATATATATTTATATATTTATATATTTATATATATATATATTAGCTACCTATGGTGTTTTGAGAATAGTAATACTGTAAAAGTTTTTCATAAAGATATTGGAAGCTTAATTTGTTAACCCTTAAGGGATGGACTAATTATATGTAATGCACACCCCCAGACCGGGCAAACTTAAAGTGTGGCAAATTCAAGATAACACATCAGTGGAAAGAGGAAGATATGCAAATGAACATGGTGTAAGAAAAAAATTCTAAAAAATTTTCCCTCCCTTTCATGGGAAGTGGAAAGTGACTATTTACAACTCTGTGTGGGGCCTCTTTTACAAAAGACTTATAAATTCTACCAAGTTATGCATGTTTTTTTCTAATAATTTATTGTATCTTATTTTGTAAAATTATAATTACAACTCACACAATATCATAACAGGTAAGAACTAAAATCAGTAACAAATTCTGAGCATATTTGTTGTAAAATATTTACATAAATTTACTGAGATCAGGAAATGAAGTAACTAGTTTGGATTAATACATGTTTATTCTAATATTTCTTTGCAAAATTACAAGTATAACTGACATCACATTAAAGATTAAGAACTAAAACCAACAGTAATCCCTGGGTATATTTATGAGCAAATAAATAAAAAGACTTCATGGCAGAGCGAGGAGGAAGACATTCCCCCTCCAAGTCAAGAACATTACTGAAGTTCCCAAGATGCCCACGATTGAGCTGAGCAGAATTCTTTAGTTGCCACAATTCATTTATGGTCCATTGAAGTACTGGAAACTTTCCTGCTCGATACAAATTGTATGCCACATAATATTAATCCTCCTCAGAGGGGATCTGTCCACCCAAAACCTGTTTTAGATCCTCTGTTGAGGGGATCCATCCATCAAGCTTGACTTGTAGCTGTTTCACCATTAGCGCACAAGCACCCTTCAGTATGTGAGTGTCTAGCAACACCCCAAGTGTTCAGTACACGGACATACTTTGCCTTCCATGGAGTGCTCAGCACATTCTCCAACACGTCTGGCGCCAGATGCCAAACTCTTGTCACTAACTTGCTCATCGCTTCCCGCTGTTGATGCTATGGATCCGTTGTTAACACCTATTCAGCGTCAGCTTGCTGACATTTTGAGTCGTCTTAAGGAAGAGCCTTTGTCTGCTCAGGCCCCTAAGCAGTTGCACCTGTGCCCTGTTTCGTCGGAGGAAGGAGGTGAAGAAGGTGATGTTGATCAGGGCTCTGCTCTGTTGGCCTGTGCAGCCTTATTGAAGTACTTGCTGCAAAACTTCCTGGGGTTTTTCTCACCAGCAGCCCTGGCTTCCCTGACTTCGACTTTCTTCATGAGTGACAAGCCTGTTGGCTCGTCCAGGCTGCTGAAGATGGTGCTCTTGTCTTTCGCAAAGAAAGCTCTGAATGAACTGGATAGTTGGCTCTCGGAGAAGAGAGAGCAGGGAAGTTTTTGTTTTAGTTACCCTCCTCATCTGGTACATAGGAGGTTTTGTCTTATGCCACCGGGGAAGCTCCCTCACTGGGAGTGGCTGCCTCCTCCCAGGGGGACTTCTCCGGCCTTATCGAATCGTCTCAAGAGGTCAGCCTTCGCTGTCGCTAAGGTGATGTTCTCCCCTACAGAACTCGACCACCTTCTTAAGAATCTTTTGAAAGTTTTTGAGGTGATAAGTTTCTTAGACGGGTCAGTGGGTGCATTAGCTTGGAAGATCAAGAACTTCTCCTTGTTACCTGAAGATGTCACGGCGGAGTGACTGAATGTCCTTTCATGTACTGATAAGGGCATTAGGGATGGCACTCAAGAGCTAGCTTCTCTCTTTGCCGTGGGAGTACTTAAAAAGAGAGAGCTTTGGTGATCGTTCACCACGAAGAGCGTCACTGCATCACAGACGTCTGCCTTGTTGTACTCTCCTCTTGATTGCCAGCACCTCTTCCCTCAATCCACAGTCAGCGACATCTCGGAGTTTCAGAAGAAGAGTACTCAAGACCTTTTAACTTGATCATCTAGGCGCCCCAGGGAACTTTCGACTGCTAGCACCAGAACCGTCTCTCCCCTTGTAAGGGGAGAGGAGTGGATTGTGGCAGTGCCAAAGGAGGGCTACTCCATCCCATTCAGAGTCTATTTTTCTTTTCCCTGGTAGGAGTGTCTTGTCTGCTTTGAAAGGTGTGCTGATGCTATTGTCCTTGCCTCAGTTGTTGGAAGGGTCCTTTGGTAGTGACTGAAGGCTTGTAGGGCTCTGATTCACTCCGAGCTTTTTTAGGCTAAGGAAAAGGAAACTCTGAGGGTATTGTTTCCCTGATTTCCCCTCTTGAAGAACAGGGTATATTAAGCAATTCTGTTGTTGGGCTCATTCAATGAGTTGTGTGACAAGAGACTTCAAAAAGGGTTCCAACAGATAGGGGAAAAAAGCAATAAGGAGGTTACATGGGGAGCAAAATATGGGAGCCCACTAATGCTTCCTTTCAAGCCTTAATGTGATACTCCAGAAAATCATAGTATGCTCCCCATAGGGTCCATATAAGTGTTTTGGCTACTGCAGTGAACATTATTCTTGAAGACTATGGAAGCTCTTTAATAGGTGGAGCCTAGCATAAGATTCAGCCATGGCTGTCCTGAGATTTTTCTCATAGGGAGTCCCAAATTGCTGGGTAGCCATGTCCAGTGGGAGCTTTTTCTCTCATAAGGTAGGACAAATATTGCCCCATTCCTTTTGAGACATACAGCTTTATTTCTGCCTTAAACTCTCATTTTCCAGTCACCACAAAGTTCTGAAATTGTCTTTACATGATTGATCATTTCAGAAGTAAAGAGACAGAAGGCTGTAAAATAATTTTCCTTTAAACTGGAGAAAGATTGCCTCTAAGGCTTTCATTAATAGTGTTTCTTCTATTTGGCTTTCAGTGCTATATTATTAGGCAGGATAACTGTCTCCTTCAACGATGACTGAATTTCTATTGAAGGAGGGACTAAGCGCCATTCAGTTTTGGGAAAGGCATCTCTGTCCTGACCTTTGAAAGACTGAGCGGCTATCAAAATAGGTTTGTACGTCAAAACCTGTTTTATTAAGATGAATTTAAAAAGATAGGTTTAATTAATAATAAAATGTAAAGACCCTGGATTGTGCTGTTGATAATTCTACATTTTGTAGGAGGTGATCAGAAACAGCCTTTGCATTTCCTTCCTCATTTATTTAACTAAGGTAATTGGCATCTGATGCATTAAAAAGCCAGATGATTGCTGAAGTGATTAGAAATTTTTATGTATTTCTTGTCAATGTGGTTTTTCGTCTAATATTTCTCTACTTTATTTTTCAGTGCGCGAATGGAGACTGTTCATAAGCCTTTCAAGAAAGCCTGTGGTGCATCTAGTTGTGTATATAATCCTGAAACTCACAGTTTGACGTTATTAGTAAGTATTGTTTTGGTTAGTGATTTGTCATGAAGCAGCTGATGATCATTTAAACTTAGATCATGTAAAGTGACTTAGTGTTGTAATTTTTCTTGCCAAATGAGACTTGTTTAATAAGATATTCCAAACATAGAGACTTGTTTAATGAGATATTCCATGCATCATTCTGAAACTGATATCCTGATGATTATGTCTGTATATGTCCTTTGAATTAGAAGTTTCCAGAATTAGACCAACATTTAAATGACTTAATTTGGCAGTAAGGGTACCTTTCGGTGAGTCTTGTGTAATATAAAGTAATTCCTAGTTAACCTGACCTATACTGTTCCATACAATCCAAGAAACAATTCTTCCTTAAAATTCATCCGTATGAATGTACTGTACTAGCCTAAGGCTTCTCTTTACTGTATAGTAATAGGATATAGCAACATGTATGTTCTTCTATTAACTCATTATCTTATAGATTGTATAGCATTCTGAATACGTTATTCATTGTAGATGTCCTAATCTTTACTGTATATGTATTCTTAATTTGAAATAAGTAAACACAGTCAGTTGAAAATTTTCTGTACAATATATGAATATGAATATTTGAAATTAATGGGTAACACCTGCTTCTGAGGTGCTCCAGTGTAAAAGAAAGAGAGTTTTTGAGTTGGGTTTTTTATACAGTAGTTTACTGAGACACTCAAGTCATGTGGAAACCTTCATAGGGCTCAGCTGAAGGATTTGTTCACAATTGAAGACTGACAGTAGGAGTGAGCAAAAGTTTAAGTTGGCCAACTGGGTGAGAAGAAAGAAAAGGAAATGGATGAAAAGTAAAAGGCAGAAAGCAATGTCTCTGGGTTTGAATTAGTAATACAAAGCACTTTTGGTACTATCTACAATTTGCTGCTCAAGCGAACTGTTAGCAGTACCCCTTAAAGGAGGAAAATTTGTACAGTCCCAGAAGCTTTCACTCTCTCTCTCTCTCTGGAAGGATCGTGTTGTAGAAAGGGTTCTTGAACCCCTTGACTTTATTCCTGGGTTTGAGGTAAATGTCATTAATTTGTAATGAATTTTTTGGCATAGTAAATAGGAAAAGGTAACATTACTTGGATGAAGGGGGTTACTTGCATATGTTGTGTTTTGTGGCATACTGTAGCGTGTTTTTAGCTCCACCTACATTACTTTTACATTTTAGTTGTTTATTTGTCAAATTTCTTATAACTTATTCCAGTTTAACTTCTAAAAACAAATACTTTGGGCAGGCCCAGTGAAGCTGTAGTGATGTGACTCAGTTGTCTCATAAATCTAATAATAATGGGATTATGATTCATATAGGAAAGAGATAGTAAAGGTCTGGTGGGATTGTCACCTGCTTAATAATGTATTGACCTGTATGATACTGATTATGGTTGCTCATGTAAAGTTCAAGTAAATGCTGTACTTTTGATATACTGATGTTCATTATTGTTTCTATGTTAATTATATTAATCATAGTATTTTCTTTTTTCTTTCAATAGTCGCGTAATGACCAGTGTCCAAAGTTAGCCAACATGTTAGCTGATATGCATTTTCGAAATTTAAAACAAAAAGTAGTTCTTTTATGTCGAACGGAGGAGGCAGCAAAGCAACTAGAATCCACGCGACTTCAGACCACAGCAGGGTAAGGTTATTAAACAGTTAGTCCCCAAGTTATGAGTAATTTTTAAAAGATATTTGATGGTCCATTTTGTATATTTGTTTGTATGTGTTTATGATGGTTTAGAAAAAAACTGTTTTACTTATTATTCTTTTTCTCAACAGATATGTAGAGGAGTTTAGTGTGCGTGAAGATCTAATGGGTTTAGCTATAGGTGCCCATGGAGCTAACATTCAGCAGGCGAGGAAGATTGAAGGTGTCACTAATATAGAGCTTGAAGAAAACACTTGTGTTTTTAAAATTTATGGTGAAGTAGGTGTTTTTGTTCTACCAGTTTTCATTTTTCCTTTTACTTTTGAGTCTTGTTGTTGTTTGGGGCTTTTTATTGATTAAATTAATGAAAATATACTTCTGAAATAGTTTATGGTTAATCCTTTTTTCTTGTTTTTACAGTCAGAAGATGCTGTAAAAAAAGCCAGAGCAATGTTAGAATACAGTGAAGAATCTGTACAAGTACCAAGAGTTTTAGTAGGAAAAGTAATTGGAAAAAATGGCCGTGTTATACAAGAAATGGTCGACAAGTCTGGAGTTGTTCGGGTGAAGATAGAGGGTGACAATGAACCAGAACCAACCACACCACGTGCCGAAGGCCAAGTTCCTTTTGTCTTTGTTGGCACTGTAGAAGCCATTGCCAATGCTAGTATATTATTGGAATATCATCTAGCTCATTTAAAAGTAAGTGATTTTAAAATATGCATAGTTAGAGCTAAGGTTTGAATATACACTGAATAATGTTTGATGCTATTATCGTCTGCAGTATTACATCCATTTTACTTTCCACCTGTTCCTGATGGTGTTTACCCACCTAGCTGTCCACATCTTTTAAGGTAGAAATTTATCATTAACAAGGAAAAATGCTTTTTTTCATCCATATGAAAATTCAGAAATTTACCGTTTCATTAAACTTACATGATAATACAGTAACTACAGAGGTGATTTACTGTCTAGACCTTTATTGATGATTTGCTTTTATAGTATATCTTTTCACTATAAATATCTGGGGTTTTCCAATTTTCTGCATCCTGCTAGTTCATGTCAATCACATCACATGATCATACTACTGAGGTTCTTTGCAGTGACAGTTTGATGCCAGCTAATTTGCCTTCTGCTTGTTACTTTTCATGTGTTCCTTTTGGTATTACCTATCTGTACAGTACTACAACTTCTCATTGAAGAACAGATGCTTCAGCTGATTTTCAATTGTGATCACGGGTGTTGTTAAAGTAGCTGATGTTAGATTAATAAATCAGCCATCTTGATTCTGGCTTAAATTATTATTAGTTGTTAATTATGATTATTAATTATTAATTGTTATAATTATTATTATTATTATTTTATTTTATTATTTTATTATCATCTTGAAATTCAAGCTTGCAAAGAGTATGGTATTCATTAGGAAGAAGTAAGAAAAAATAAATTAATAAATAAATAAAAATGTACTAAAATGCAAGGAGAACAGTTTTAGGGTAGTAATGCATTCCATCTTCACTTGAACTTCTGAAGTTCCAATTGCATGACATCCTCTGGGAGGCTGTAAGGTGTGAGGAATGTAGGACCTCTGGAACTGAGAAGTTCAACAGCAAGGCACATTTACTGCATATTGGTGCTGCTGTTCAGCGAACCTGGTTTGGTTGCTCTTGGCAGTTAAAGGGGATGAAGGATCAGTTGTGAATATGAATGGTCTCCGTTGAAATACAGCTTATGAAAAAGCGACAAACAAGAGATTGTCCATTGATTGTCCAAGTCATAACTGCTACTATTAGGAATCGGAAACCTACCCCACAAACTGCTCTACCCCAAACTGCTCTATCTAGAAGAGGTAAATCTGTGGCAGAAGCAGACATCCACACCGGAGAACAGTATTCCAGTAAAGGAAGCACAAATGACCTAAAGCAGGTTGCATTAACTGTATCTCTTAAAAATATATGAGTCCTTTTGAACGATACCTAACTTTCATGAAGCATTTGCTGAAACTTTCATAAGATGTTTTTGAAAAGTTAGATGCGAGTCAAAAGTTACTCCTCGACTAGTTAAAGGTTCAGACTTATTCAGCAAAGTTCCATCCACCTGAAGGGGAGGATTGGGTGGGAAAATCTGTATGGGATCTACTAATCAATAGTGTTTTCGTTTTACTGGAATTCAGCCTCATACCCCACTGACTACACATTCACTTATCCTAATTTGAGACTTTACTACACCCACAAGAGTTGCTTCATCAGCATACTGAACAATCCTGTTTTCCAGGCCAACAACCATATCACCTATACACTAAAAATAACAGTGGACCAAGAACACTACCCTGTGGAACTCTAGACAAAATAGGTCTTGGTTCATTAAAGATCGCGTCCACAGCAACTAGCTGCTGCCTGCCTGTAAGGAAATCTTGAAGTAATCTTAAAATATATCCACCCACTCCAAGATTCTTATGTTTATAAATAAATGCCTTGTGATTTACTAAATCAAATGCAGCCCTAAAATATATTTGAATTACTCTGCACTCAAAACCCTTATCAAGGTTCTCTTGTAAATGGCATGTTAAGTATAAAAGAGCATCGCAGGTACCTAACTGCTTCCTATATGCATATTGACTATCGGCTAACAATCCTTTAGATTCCACGTACTTATATAGTGGCTTAAAATTAAGTTTTTCAGCAACTTTGGAGATCGCAGGGATAATAGAGATTGGCCTGTAGTTGTTGCAGTCTGCAGATATACCACTCGATGGAACAGGCACTGTATTACTAAGCTTGCGCTCTTTCACCCAGGGTTCAACTCAGTGTCTCCCGAAATAATTAAAATTAACAACATAAAATCATTATCAAAACTAACAAATACTCATAACAGCGGTAACATTGTAAAAATCAACAGAATAATAAACAACAATACCATCAGCAACAACAGTATTTACATTATTTACAAAAATTCTGTTGAAAGTATAAACATGTCCGTATGTCATTGAAAAAAGCGCCGGAAGCAACTGGTTGATGAGATGTGGCTGGCACACCTTGCCTGCAACGACGGGGGGAGGACAGTCAGGATGGATTTAGAAATAAAACATTAGTAGGAAAAGATTAGGTAAAGATGAAGACTTTCTTCCCGATAGTCCACCAACCAACTTTTATTTTCTTATCAGCCTGTCCTTCACACTTTTCCAATAAACAGGAAAGTGAACGAAAAAGAGGATAAATGCCTGATTGTACCCTCAGACAAGGGAAGGCCACAGTACAATGGCTATGGCACAGTCCAAGGCTGGAGAACAAGGTTTGAATTCAGAATAACCTTTTGTTAGAAAGGTTACCTACCAAGGTTCAGGAGTCCCTTCTACACACTGGTTTGAATTTGGAGTATCCTCCTAGAAGAGTTGCCTGCCAAGGCTAAAGGGTCTCTTCTACCCTAACTCGTATAGCCAGGACGTCACGCCCTGAAGTGCATGTTGCTAAGAAAAGCCACATTAACCCACTACATTTGCAATATCTTGATAAATGGTTGATCTTGGTTTTTATGGATTTTTAATATTAGTTCCTGGTTTTTACAGTTGTGTGAACCGATTTACGTCACTTTTTATTTTCCCTATTTTTAACAAAAATTGTTTTGAGGTAAACAATGCCAGGAAAGAAAACAGTATAACAGGACATATTACTGTACAAGATGTTCCAAGTATTTCCTTGGAACAACTGCATTTGTCTTTGTGGGCAAAGGAAAAGTGAGAGTTCTGCAGGGCAAGTGGCTGCTGTACCCTTGCCCCCACCTCACACACCTACCCCATCACTGTCACTTGTAATTAACTAGCTAAGCTCCAACTACCTGCAATTAACTCATTAAGCTTCAGCAGCCAAACCCGCTTTCACTTAGTGTTTGTATATTAGATTTAAGTTTGTATACTAAGAAAAAATGCATAGGAAAAATACATATTTTCTTCCTTACTTTTCTAGTTCACTCATGTCATTTTATGATCTCTTTAGACCTCTTCCTTCTGAAATACTTGCCACTCTCTTCATTCTTAATCTTTTTTGCTCTGGTATAATACCATACATATGTGCCCTCCAGGCACCATATTCCTTGTAATGCCCATTTAATTGCTGTGTTTGGTATTCTGTGGAATGACTTCCCAAGATTTACTGGTTGTGTATTTTTTGCAAGGTACTTTACTTTCTCTTTTAGTTTTCTCATTGTGTAGATAATTTACATGGGCAACCTTTTCCTTGTCCCAAAGCAAAATGTACATATTTTGTTGGTTTTTAAAGAATTTGCTTTGAGCTTTTCTTGGAACATTTTTTATCTTGGACCTTCTCTTACTCGAATAGCCAGTGACAGGAGTCTTATTGTTATGTATATTTTTCACACTGTAGTGCATCCTTTGTGTATTGTACTGTTGTAATATTTTTCTTCCAGTCTGGTCACACACTCCTTTTCAGCGGTAGCATAAACTCTTGCTCTCTCTCCTGTGACCTGTTCTTCAGATGCTTTTTTCAAATTGCTTCACTTTTCACTTTGGCTCTTCTTACTTTTTTAGATGTCTCGTACACATGCTGTTGTATACTTCTGTCATGCTAAACTGTGGTTTTTTTTTTTATATTCATTCCCTATTATTAAATAAATTCTCAAAGGACTTCCTCCTCGTTTGCTTCGAATTTAATGTCACAATTTTCATCTTATATAGTTGGCCATTTCACATGACCTTCAGTGCTCAAGTCTCTCTCTCTCTCTCTCTCTCTCTCTCTCTCTCTCTCTCTCTCTCTCTCTCTCTCTCTCTCTCTCTCTCTCTCTCTCTCTCTCTCTCTCTCTCTCTCTCTCTCTCTCTCTCTCTCTCTCTCAAATCAGCAGTTTGTGGCTCTTTTATTATTCTAAAATAGTTAATAATTTTCTTGTTAAACAAACACACTGCTGCTGATAATAAACTGGATTTTTTGTTTCAGGAAGTAGAACAACTAAGGCAAGAAAAACTTGAAATAGATCAGAAATTAAGAAATATGCATTCTACAAATAGTTTAGGGACAAACCAAGGCTATCAACTTAGGAGAAATGATAGGTAAGTTTTTGTTTTATTTTTAATTTTTTAGTGCAGATTGTTGTTTTGAGTCTTCTGACAAAAGGTTTTCATAAACTGTAAATCCAAAGCCAGCGTTTTTACCAGTGCAGTTGTGATTTGTAGTCATGCCTCCTTTGATTTGAGGACATGGTTTGGAGTTGCACTTCTAGAGCTTGCTTGTTTGCCTTAACTTTTGCTCTAACTAATTTTGACATTGCGTTTTGATCCATAAACCTGTTACTTGATAGCATGCAGTGTTTGGATTGCCAGTCTGCTTTTCAAGGCGACTTGTGTTTTGTAAAGGTTGTCTGGTAGTGACTTGAAGCAAAGTGAGATATTCCATCATCTGTCATGTAGAGGTAGAAAGTTATTTGATTTTGAGCCAGGTTGTTATGCCCGATTGATGACTTGTATGGTTTTGTAAGTGTTTGTCATAGTAGAATACATATGTGATCAGGTACTCGGAAGATAACAATTTGTCCAGGAATCATAGATTATGGTGGCTGAATGAGTAACAGATACTGAGAGTCAATATTCACCTCTAACCATGTAACAACAGCCTCTAGTGATATATTTCATTTGTATTTTTATATATGAATTGCATAACAAGTAGGTACTGCACTGGGATTGTACATATAATGTTTTGTGAAATGGAAACCTTTGGTGCCAACTTGGTAGTCTTAAAGAGAAATATTGTATTATTGAATTTGAGACATTTTCTAACATTATAAAGCAGTTATACATAGAAGTTCAAATGTATGGCAGTGATACTGTGTGTAACTTGTATTTGAAATAAGAGATTTATAAAACTGATAACTTTGGATGAGTACCACATTACCATATTGTTATAGCAAGTAAATCTTTTTGGTTAGTAAGGAAAGAATTGTTTAATTCTTAATCTTTTGAGGATGCTTACTGTCAAAGAAAAATATGTAGAAATTTGGTAGAAATTTGGAAAGTTGCCCATTTCCAAAAATATGGAAATAGAAAGACCTTGCTTATACTGGAACCATTTCTGAACATCAAAAAATCAGCAAGAAAAGAACATTTTATTTACTGTATCTTTTTTACAATTAATTTTTGTAATATTGCATAGAAGAAATGAAACTTTCATTTTGCATGGTTTACCAATTGTTGCATGTTCCACTAATGTCAGTTAACTGTTCATTGGTTATTGTGGTGTCTTAAAAATTTTTTGTCCTTTATAAAGATCACTGAAAAAAGACCAAAATTCCATGCACATTTGTAGAGTGGTTTGTTACTTATTTACTATTACATGGTGTGCTGTGGACCAGTAACTTTTACACTGCCTGGCAATTTTTAAATCTATAATATTACTCTCATGTCAAGTAATGTATATAGTGCCAGATTCATATGATTTCTCACAGACTTATGTTTTCACATGGAAATATTTTTCTTTGATCAGTGTGTGTAAAGTTAATTTCTTTATTAGCTTTTTGGTACCATGTTCAACAAAAAAAAAAAAAAAATCAAAATGATGAGTTCAAGTTACCCAGAAACAAACATCTGTAGCTCTCTAAAAAAATAAAATGTAGTTATGTGTAAAAATATGTTTATTGAGAATAAGTATATAATTTTATCCATGCAGTGCAGAACTCTGACAAATTGCCTCTTGCCCAGTAAAGCACCCCCCAAAAGCCATGCAAATTTATAGTAAAAACCAATAATTTTCTTGTAGTTTTGAGAAAGAACTCATTGTAAACCTACTCTTTGCTAGGATATTAGAGTGGTGTCACTTGGAAGCTGAATAGTTGTACTTTTATCATTGTATCTTTCAGAAAGAAAGAAGGAAAGATAGATAGATGTGACATTGACAAGTTGATGTTAATAGAGAAAGGAACGTGCATACTGTTGGTAAAAGTACAATAGAAAATAAAGTAACAGTTATATTTTGTGCCATGCAAAACTAAAATTGCCTCTCCAAAGATTCGTGATTAGTTTAATGCTGTTTTGTGTCGGTTATTTCACAGAAAAGCTAAGGTAGAAGTGTCTTATGATTTTAGGTGTGTGCATACACAGCACACACAGGTCTTACGATTTTAGGTGTGCGCATACAAACTTATTCACTCACTCACATTCACATGGTTACCTGGAGTTACATGGATATAGGTGTCTCAAAGACTTGCTAGTCCATTCAAGGATATGTAAAAAAAAAAAAAAGTGGATAAAGGTACATCAAAGATTTGCTAATGCCAGCGAGGATATGCTTTTACCCCCCCCAAAAAAAAAGCATTTATAAGTTTTAAGTAGTAAATGTTCCCGTCAACTGACCATGTAATGCTTTCCTAGGATTTCAGTTATGTTCTAAGGTACCCTGATTGATATTACAGTCCGACCTCTTAAAACTGACACCCTTGGGACCAGGCCACTGCCGGAATAAAATCCCGGATTTTAGAAATCACCCCTAAAAACCCCCTATGTAAACAGTCTTGTCAGCTCATTCCACAAGTAGTGTGCTGTGTAATCAAAAGTAGAACAAAGCTTATGAATAATCACTATCATTCATGAGGTTTAGCTCCTTAGCAAAGTTCTGGCCAGCTCCATAAGTATCACTCCGGAAATGCTTACACCTTCCCTACGTCTGAGCTTAAACCTCTTTACAAGCGAACCGAAATTCTAATCTCCTGGAATCCTTCATTTTTTTGCGGCACCTCAAACTTTTCTGGTTTTTGTTTTCAGCAAAAACTTAAAAGTCTGCTGCTTTTGTTTCTTTAAACCAGTACGTACGTATGTGTGTGTGTGTGCGCCCATGCATGCATATGAGAAATGCATTATTATCATATATTATAATTTATAAACATGGCAAACACACACCATTTGTATTCTGCTAATGTTTACATTCTTAAATCATCAGCTGATTACATTTTACTGACATCATCACAGCCATTACTGTAGTTGCTAAATGAAACGCATTTTGGAGATTCGTTGTATATGTAAATTATCAAAGAGTTTAAAAATGCTGCTTTATTTATAAATGAAGTAAATTAAATGAAATAAAGCTTTGGTTTCTTGAGTATCGGATGTTGCTTTTGCCTCTTTCAAAATGTCTTGTGGCCTGCACATTGTTTCTTCTGCCACAGCCACAACCGTAAATTTAGTGGCACACTTTTTTAAACACTTTCCTCTCTATTGAGTGAAAGATTCCTCCATTGAGTGAAGGATGTATAAAGATTTATTTTATTCTTATTTATAGAAGCTACCATTAAAAATTTGCATATTTTTAACAGGTTGACAATTGTAATGAAATCTTTAATAAATGTGTGTTAGTTACCGTAAATGGCTTCGGCAAATGGCTGCTTCTCGATTCAATTGTTTATGTCGGTACTTGCTGTTGTGTATGCTAGTGTCTTGCACGCAGTAGTAAGTGGTTGTTAATTATATGAAATATTCTTAGACAAGTCACAATGTAGGTTAGCCTGATTTAATGTTTGAAGATTCACATTTAACCTAAGATATTTGGCTTCTAGGCCTATTTCTTAGTTAAAAACTAACTCAGATATAACATGCATTATCAGTGGTATCTACTAAAACTGAGACAGGCTTAGAAAGCCTAGCCTAGTGTAATCTACTGAAAATACTTCTCACAAAGTGAGATGATGTATATGAAGAAATTATTTTGGATGAAATTTTAATGATGATCACATTATACACGAGTTCGGTTGATAAAAGAGTATAGTATATGCAATTTACATTTCTTGTATATGCTGTATATATTTTAGTTTCGCAGAATGTTTTTGTTGGAAATAACCCGTGTATTTACGGAGCAAGCTTCTGTTCCGAAATCGAAAAAAATCCAAAAACGAAAAGTGTGGTGCCACCCTCGTAGCCGCTCGAACTAATGGCAGCCGATTCAAAATTGTCCCGGATTGTGGGAGTTGCCAGACTACAGAGTGCTGGATTTAAGAGATTGGACTGTATTATTTTTGTTATAAATAAAATGTGCTAAAATAAGGATAACACATTCACAATGCACTTTCAGTGCCCCTATAAAAGCACTAGTAATTGCTATACTGTACATGGATATTTTACAAATACTGTAGTTGTGTTTATGATTGAGAAGGTTAGGTTTCACAAAGTTGTGTATTCAGTGAAATAAAAAAAAAATACTTTAAAATATTAGCAAAACCTTATCATACACTAAAAGTCAGTTCAACCAAAAATTCAGTGAAAGAATTTTGATATAGTTGAAACTAAAATTTATGGACAAAGTTTAATAACATAAAATAGACCTTTTTATTCTAACTTGAGCAGCTTGCTGTATATTTTATTGCTTGTTGTTGAATTAAATAAACAAAAAACGTTAAAATTCAGTAAGAATATAGTCGAATAAATAAAAATATTTAATAAACTTGTCAGAATGTCAGAATGAAAAGGCAAAAGCTTACTATGACCTTAAAAGGTTATAGAATCGTTTTGACTATGTTTGATCAGCTGATTTAGTCATATGATTTAGAATGAGTCAAAAAAATTAAATATTTTTAGTGTGCCATCAGTTTATTAATAACTAGGTAAAATTCAGTAATTAATTAATTTATATCATCCATTTGGTCTAGTGGTACAGCTTACATTATACGTTGCCAGGCAAGGCTATCATGAAACGGTTTATGTTTTCTGTGGATTTTTTGTGATTGATTAAGGTATATTGTGACACAAATGATTTTGTATATATTTGTCACGTGATACTGGCAATGTTTCGTTCCTGTCCATTTTCCATTGGTGAAGTCTTCATGATTTAGAGTGCATCTGTTTCTGGTCTTTGTTATTCAGTAAATTAGAGGGGTTACATTCCTGGAATCTTGGGTTAGTTTACCTAAGTTGGTGGTTATGGTATTGTAACTTTTAAATGTAGGTTACCTAACTATAACATTTAAACAAGTACAGTAATCCTCTACATATCCAGATCGTCATTATCCGAAACTTGACATTATCTGACACTCCCAGACTGGGAACCAAGGCCCCAAAGTAAATAAATATTTGAAAATTTGAAAAAAACCACTCTGATGGTTGGCAATGCTGTGTGGTCTCAGGAAAATGTTGGTAACACTGCTTACACTTCAACAGATTGAGAAAGGTTTTTGAGAGATGGGGGAGGGCCTCGAGAAGTTTCCAGGGTGTAGGGTGGGTGGGATGGCTGGGCACCAAGGGAGAGGAGGGGCAGCAATTCTGTGTAGAGCAACCCATTCAGAGAAGGGGTTGTTTTGGAAGCTGGGTTGAGCTTGGGAGCAGTTTACCTGCCTGGGACGGGGTTGGGATGTTGTGTTGGAGGGGTGAAGAGGGCTAGGTAGACATCTGACTTGACAGCGCTTGTTTTGTATTGTTACGATTATGATTTTTTATTTGTATTTTATGCTAGTCTCATTTATATTTTTGCTGTATTTTTCCATTTTTTATTTTTATAACCCAAAAGGTGAATGCGATCATGTGAGAGAGAGAGAGAGAGAGAGAGAGAGAGAGAGAGAGAGAGAGAGAGAGAACAACTGAGGTGAACTATCAGCAGTGATAAAATATTCTCTTGAATACTGTTATGATATGTGTGATAATCATACTTAGTCAACCAAACTTGTAATTTCGAAATACTGTACAGTAAATCAAACAAATCAGGAAAGAAAAATTGGCAAACGTGATACAGTGCTAAAAACACACACAAACACACACACTGTAGAGACGCCAACGTTGATGAAATGCCATATATAGATGTAAACACACACACATAGAGATATACAAGCAAAACCTTCCATGATATTATGAGGTGAAATGAAAAATCATTAATTGCAGTGAAACAGAAAATAATCTACTACTTTTTAGTAGCGTTTTTAAAATGAATTTGCTTTGTACAGTCATCATTGAGAAGTGCCATATGTATTAAAGATGTAAACAACGGGTGCTTTGTTATCTGAGAAGTCAGACATGAGCTACAGACAATTTGATGTTTATTTTTTATTGTACTTTCAGATAACAAATTTCAAGTATTAATGGGTAAACCTCAGTGAATATTAAGGTAAAAATACATGCACAATAGGTCCAAATAGTTAGATAATCAACAACTGTGATTTTTTTTGAAATTGGTAGTTGCTGCTGCCATACACCTGAATTTTAATGAGAATGGCTGCAATTTAGATTTTAAAAGTGTTATCAGGAGGGAATTAGTCGTTTATAGAGTATAGGGCTACCGTTAGTTGATGTGGCTTAGTTCTCTAAACTGAATTTTTTGAGTGAAATTGTACATAATTTTACACATTTTTTGACCTGGATATTTTTTTACATTAATCATTGTGAAATGGACATGGGAAATTTTGCAAATCATTTTGCAGTAGCCATTGCATCTGTATAGGCTGTATGGTCATTCTTGCATTAACACCAACTAGACATTGCAGTGAAAATCAGAAAGAGGGAATTGTAAATGAATACAATTGTAATATTCTATCCAATTTAGATTTTGCTGTCAAGAGTTTTTCGTTGACTGGAAGGGCTCTGCATTCTGAATTATATTGTAATTCCTCTCTTGTGCATAAAGTAAAATATTAAATCCCTAAATTTCAGTATATGAAGTACTGTATAGTGTAAATTTATAGATATACAGGTTCTGTTGCTCAGTAGGCAAACTAAAAAAGGACATGCAGTTTTCTTAACAGCCTAAGTTGTGTTTGCCATGACCAGATCGCATTTAGCTGCTCTTGTGAATTACTGTATAGTATCAAGGAAGCTTAGTTTTTTCTTTTAATAAAATTTCAAGGTGTATAGCATGAAACTGGTGAAAGTATTACAGTATACCACCAATTATGTTAAAGGTAGCTCCTCAACCAACTAGATGTTTTTATGAGTGATATTTCAAAGGTAATAGTCAGATTGCCATGAAATATCTCGAGTCCCACTGTGTGTGACGTCATTAATAAAGCAGACCTTAAAAAAATTAGTACTGTATTAACATGGCAGAAAGTTCAGCAGTTTGCAGATGAATTTAGATAAGTGAGACTGTTTTTCATGTACACTGTCAACTTATCGGATTTCGGTACTTCTCAGACGCATCTGAGACAAGAAAAATATAAATATTTCTAAACTGAATAATCCAGTGAGTTAGGTTTATCGGACCTAGAGACAAAGACAACTGATATTTGCCTGTCTAACCACATAATCGTAGCTTTGTTGATTCAAGGGTAAATAGTCTATCATGCCTTGCTATGTGCATAAGTCTTCCATTTGCTTTAGCAGTTATTGTGTGTTGGTCTGATATAATATTGTCTATTTCAGTGGTAATCAGAAAGTTTATGCACTAAATGTTAGTTGGTGTGCAAAATTATAGCTACAATAAAATAAAATATAAAATTTCAAGTGTTTTCAACATTTTGAAATAATTTTACTTGGTTTATCATCTCCATGTTTGCTACTACCAGATGAAATTATTTACATACAGTCAGTACCAGACTTAAGAATGAGTTATGTTCTTGAATTGTTCCTAAGTTGGTTTTTTATTATGTAGTGCATAATTTTTATAATGTTTACATTCCCAACTTAACTAGGGAGTCATAGGCTATACTATTTTCACTGTATTTTTAATCATGCAGTATTCTAAAGAATTACTCTGGATGTTAGAAAAGTAAAAGAAGAAAATAACATTTTGATTCGTGCAGTATTCAAAATTGAGTATTTTTTCCATGCTTTGAAAGTTTATGAACTTGAGAATTTCGCAGGAGCAGCATCTAACATTGGGAGTTCACAAAGTAAACAATGCACACTGCAGTATTGAAAGTTCACAAAGTAAACAAATGCACACCACCATCTACAGGCAGTCCCCAGTTATAGACGGCATCCGTTAACAGCATTTCGGTGTTACGGAGCTTGTCTAGCGACGCTGTTAACTGGATTTTCAGCGCCGGCAAGTGATTTTTGTCATCGGTAAGTGGTTTATTGGCATTGATAAGCGATTTATCCGCGTCGGTAAGTGGTTTATCGGTGCCAATACCGGTTAATAGCGCCGTTAAGGAGTTTATCAGTGCTATTATCGCTGATTTTTGAATAGCCGTGATCTTTGGTTAGTGGCATTCGGATGGGAATGAACCCTGCCGTTAACTGGTGACTACCTGTATTGACAAAAATACATAATAAATGTTTCCTATGAGGAAAGGAAATATGGAAAATGGGAATTCATCAAAGAATGAGTTAAATCTGGAAGATAGAAATAAGTAGGAATAGTGTATGAGTATGAACAAGTATTCTTGTGATTGTAAGAAGATTACATGGTAGCTAATAATGATATATATGGGATAATCAGGGAAAGGGTTAAAGGAACAGGTTCTTCTACTTCCTTGTGTTCTTCTGTTCTAACTAGCAGAATAGGCACACAGAGCAGAATTAAATTTGAACTTAAGGAGCTCTCCAAACACAATTTTAACTTGTGACCCTGTCTGTTCGGATCTCTGAATTTTTGTAACATGAATGTTCGTAAGTAGGTTGGGACTATAATATTTTGATTGTGGATATTTTCAGTTTTTTGGAATGCAGAATATTGTGGAATGAAATGATTATTACATTAGGAGTGGGTGGAATATGAAATATGTACAGTATCTTTTGAAGGTTACAATTGTTGAAAGGAGGTATCGGGAGAGTTTCTGAGCTGCTTAGATGTAGCGAATTTTTTTATAACATTAGCTTTTATGATTATTTTATTTAGGTATGTACTGTTAATGACAATTATTGTGGAGGGTCTAACAAGCTCCAGAGAATTCATAGTACTTTAGATGCAGGCATAATGATGATAAAAAACAATGTAAACTGCATGTGTCTGTGTATGTGCAATTGTGTGCTGATTTTATATAGGGTAGCTGCTGTATTGTACCTGAAATTTAGTAGCTCCATATTAAAAAATTAACCTGAAATTTAGTAGCTCCATATTAAAAAATTAAAGCTAATTTTTGCAGTTAAATATTTTTTCATATCAGAAACATCCCCTGAAATTTATAAAATAACCAGATGAATAAAAAAAAATGTGCTCCCTGCTTGGCTTTCTCTTGGGTGATTAAACATCCATGACATCTCCAATGGAGACTCTTGCCTTTTTTCTAATTTCTTTTGTCTTTTCAGTTCTCATAGTGCATGTAATTTTTGTATATTTCTCTTATAATACATCTTTTCATTGTTACTATTATGACAGAAAAAATTGTACTCAGAAATATGCTAAAAAGCTGGGCGTGACATGACTCACAAAGTACACTGTTGTTGTGCGTTCCTTTACGCATTATTTAGTCTTTCACTTTCTTACCTTCGTTATTCTTCTGTGTGTCCACAGCGCCTCTCTTTCTTCTTAAATGTCTGTTCTTTGAAGATAAATTATCCTAAAGTATTGATATCTCTCAGGAAGGCGTATAAAGACGAGTTCTGTAATTTCTTCACTTTAATAATGAACTTTGAATTATAAAAGACTAACAAGGTCAGTACAAAATTAACATGTTACAGTGGTATAAACGAAATCACTCTTGAGAAATTAGTTTAACTCAGTCTATAGGGGAACACAAAAGCGAGGGGAGACGTACTCTCCCTGGTGGACACTGCTCGAATCTGCTTCTCATCTGTTCCACTCCTATCTCTCAAACCCCTCGATTTCTTGTTATATGCAATCTCCATCTCCTAGTCCTATTGGAAGGATTTATCTGCAAGGTCTCCCCTTCAAATAGTTGATTGGGAAGGACTGTAGTGGGTGTGATTCAAATCTCTCCTTAGAGGACTTGATTGGAGATGATCTCAGGAGGGGGTGTGAAAGACCCCTCCCTAGCATGTTTGATTGGAGGGTGTGGAAGTACGTCACTTTGTCCAGCCAACAATTTTCTGGAATTTCCATGAAAACACCTCCTATTGAAGGCAGGGTTATAGAGCTGGCTGATGTTACCTTTTTGGCTGTGCTTACTCATGACTTGGTTACGCTAATGCTAATCACGAGGCCACTGCCTCCAACTTTTACGATCGGTTTTATGGCTTTAGGCGCGATATACTCGCTCACTGTTTTGAGTCTGTGCAAGAGTTTTACTTCAGTCAGCGTATTTTTAGTCCACGGCAATAACAACAGCGTTAGGCGTTATCATTGTTCTCTCTGCCTCCTTTATTCTTTTTTTCTACCGTCTACATTCATTTCTCTCTCTCTCTCTCTCTCTCTCTCTCTCTCTCTCTCTCTCTCTCTCTCTCTCTCTCTCTCTCTCTCTCTCTCTCTCTCTCTTATCTAATTTCCCTAACTACACTACACTGTGCCACTATGTGATGTGCCTGAAGGAAGTGTTGCCATAGGCTTACATATTTTTTTATTTGTGAATAGACACCCTGTAAAGATATCCTAAAGAAATAAAATATAATATTCATCCTGTTTTTACCATTTGTCAAAAAAATAAATTGACTTGTAAATGATCACACTTATGATAACATAAATTTTGTAAATGTGAATGGTGATAAGGAAGATTTCTATTCGTTTGCATATGTCTGTAGTGTATATCTGTATACAGCATGTTGATTTACATAATGTGGTTATTTTACTGTAAAAAAAAAATCAAATACAAAATGGAAAAAATAAGTCAAATACAAAGAATTGTATATACTGTAAACTGTTTGGCACAGTACATATGTGTTGCCACTTTGACAAGTGCTGAGAGGAACAGAAATTTTGAGTCGGTTATGATTGTACACTTTCATCAATGCTATCACCAGAGAAAATAGAGATAATTTAGTGGGTAACGCAAGTATATCAATTATTTCAAACTAAATGGGGTCCGAATATTATTTACAAGTTTTGCAGTAATTTGTCGCTCATCTACAATTTTTTTTTTTTTACCAACAACATTTCAGGATATATTTATTAAGACAACAAACAGTCCAAAACTGTTTGTAACTCAATTTTGATCATTCCTTTAAATTCGAAGATCGGTACGTCCCATAAAGGCTGTAATGGTATACAGGTGGTCCATGGTTAACAATGGGCTCGGTTAACGGCGATCCGGTTTTACAGCGCATGTTAAGCGACAAAAATCGGCAATTTCCAGTGCCAAAAATCGCTGATTTCTGCTTATTGGCACCGATACATACCTAACGAGGGCGCAGACAACCGAAAATCTGCGCTTTTCGGCGCTGATAAGCCCCGAAAATCACCGATTTTCAGTTATCATCACACCCTCAGAACGGAACCCTCCGCCGATAACCGGGGACTGCCTGTACTGTAATGGTTTGAAGAGCACGAGTAAAATGCCATCCTCCTCGATTTTGTTTTAAGACCCAAAACACTTGACATGGTTGTAAGTTAAGGACTACAGTACTTTTTACAGAATGTAGTGCATTGTCTGCCCATTTGGGAAACCACCTAACACTGCAGTACATTAGAGTTCATTTATAACAGTTCAAACTTGAATAAATAAACTGAAATTTTAAGGTATGTAAAAAATTCTTTATATGAAAATCAGGCGTATAATGAACTATTCATTACAGGTAGTCCCCGGTTAACGGCGGGCTCGGTTAACGGCAATCTGGTTTTATGGCGCTTGTCTAGCGATGAAAATCGGCAATTTTTGGTGCTGAAAATCGCCAATTTCCGCTTAAGATCACTGATAATTGGGTATTGGCGCCGTTACATACCTTACAAGAGGTGCCGATAAGCCCCAAAAATCGTTGAAAAGACGCCAAAATCGCCAATATTCAGTTAGCGGCGATTTTCGGTTATCATCACACCCTCAGAACAGAACCCCTGCCGATGACTGGGGACTGCCTGTATAGTATCCCAGTGATAAATTTCTTGTTGAAAATTTTTTTTTAACAAAGAATTTTGTTATTGACAACAAACTCATTATCCAGTGAAGCAGTCTGTTATTTATTTTATAATGAGAGGGTACTTAGTTGGATGATTGACAGATAATAACATCTATATTGTGATTACATCATTTAAAAATTATTTATTTGATTTTTATGAGAATTATTTGATTATGAGAATTTTAAAAAACCTCATAACAAAAATATAAAAATGTAAAAGAATATTTACTACACAAAGACGATGTTTTTCACAGTACAATCTGAGAGAGAAAATTGAAATAGGACAGGCAGCTTTCCTTCATCATCATTCATAACTACAAGCATAATTTTATTTACACTACAAATATTACTGTACATACAAAATATTTAAACATATGTTGTATTTTATCAAAATTTATTAAAATAAATTTGAATACAGTGCTGATGTGGTTCAGTAGTCTGTCATATATGTTCCATTCTTTATCTGAACATTATAATGAATGATGCTTATAAAAGAATGTAGATGATGGTACTCTGGGATTCATTATAAAAAAAAAGTTTTGTAATTTTATTTGGTTTTAGTTTATTGGATTAGATTTGCTGGTGAGAAGCACTCTGGATTTATCAATAGTGGCCCTTAATGGTTTTCAAGTTTAGGATCACCATGGGTATTCTCATAATGTATAACTTTTACTCATTGGTTGGAAAGAAGGATATGTATTGCAAGAATATTGGTTATTTTGTGAAGAAAAATTTCAAATCTCTTAAGTTGATATTAGTGTGTTATCAAAATTTATCTTTGGTTTTTAGTAAAGGTGATCTACTTTCAGTATTTAGCTGTGGATGGTTTTATTTTAAATATGTTTTTTGTTTAATTTTCCATTAGATGCTTTATCTTCAGTAGTATGCTCTGTAAACTTCTGTACAACTTTCTTGGAGTGCTTAAGAGCCAAACCCTTGCAAAACACAGGAACTTGAAAAATACAAGCAAACTAATATTGCCTGGTCCAGTAAGGCTGGATAGCAGGAAACCCACAAATCTAGGAAATGGCAGGGCAAGATGCGTACCATGTAATGATAATTGACATGGGTTCAGAAGAATGCCAAAATGAAGTTTTATACTGTATCTAAAAGATATTTTATTCCTTTTCATACTTCATGACCCAGACCATCAGACATTTCATTCTCCATGGTTAATTACAGTCTCTATTATTAAAATATCTGAAAGTTACCCAAAACAGCCACATTCTGTCATGACAAGGTTTAAAACTTTTAACTCTGGTATCTTACAGTGTGGTATACAAAGTGATGATTGAATTGATCTGTTAATCTATCTTGGAAAGTAACTTAGTAAGATAGCTAATCTTGGTGTGTTTGTCCTTCTAGGTCTTATCATGATTGTCCCACTAGGAAGAATATATAAAGGAACTTTCATTCCTAAGAAAGGATGACTTATTTTCACTAGGAGCTCTTCATATCTATCCTATTGGGACAACAGTTTAGTGACTGAAGTTGCCCCTCGGTTTTCACAGTGAAATCATTTTGCTCAGTTTTGAAAGTTTCCACCCTTTAGTAATTCTTCATTGAGGTAGTCCAAGACCATCATCTTTAGGAATAATTGTGATATTTACATCATGAACTTATCAATAGAATTACATGATTCACCAGCATTAGGGGAAGGTTGATTGGGAAATGAAGGAAGGCTGTGGGAGAATAACTTATGGTTGATTTATGAGAAAAGGATTCTGGGATGCATTATGTTTGTTGTATTTAATAAAGTATAAAAAAAGAGGGCATAACCATTTTAGTACAGAGTAGTGTTGGAATAACAAGGTTGAAGCAGTCAAGCAGAGTTGTAAGGTTGCAAGAATGGGTTTAAGTTTGACCCTGTGAAGAGCCTGATGACTGTAAGCCTATTAACAGTTGTTGAGGAGATGGTTACCAGATATGAATTGGATAAAATTTTGTAGATTTCAACTTGTGTAATATGGTCGTGCTTAAGATCAAAGAATGGGAGGATAATTGGTAACCAGCAGGATGTGGTCATGGTCAGAATAAGTGTTCTAACCATAGTTGGAAAAATTTTACCTTTACCTTAATGGGAGCAAGATGAACAGATTGATTCTTTTAAGGCTGATGAAGATCCTTGGTCAGGATTTTTCTAGTAGTAAAGTAGGGAAGAAATTAGTTGGTAAATTATGCTCTGTGCAAAGGGCAATTTTCGAAAGTGATGTTTATTACTTTTTCAGTAATGGATTCTGCAGTCCTTTTCATTCGGTGAAATGGTTTAATTTTATTCTGATGGTTAAAATAGATGTCATGCTTTTTTATATTGATTTGGATAAAATGTTGGCAGGGTTTGGTCACAAGATGTTTAAAGAAAAGTATGTTTAGAATATTGACTAGCTAAAATGCATTTTCAAGTTTGAATTTTTATTTATACTGTACCCAGAAAGTGATTTGGGTAATGCAAAATGTTTTGTATTTAAATCTTGGTTAAGTTTATTTTTAAGAGAGTTATAAAAGTTTCTGCCCTGGGTGAAAGTTGTTTGCAGGAGAATATTTGGAGTCTTTGTGCATTTTTCACTGTCTACTTTTGGAATCTTGAAATGGAATAAGATTGTAGAGTTTTAACTCTAAGCTCTTTAATTGGGTTGTGCAAGCTTCAGTTCGTGGGTGTTGAAGAGAAGCTGTACTGGTTTTTATAATTTTACTGCTGTTATATCAGATTATGCTTTGGATTTCATCAGTGTTAATTATTATGATATCCATTCCTTGATTTTATGCTGAATTGATCATTTTCATTTAAGTTATACAGTATATGGAAATTTGAGACTGGCCACATAAACATCCCTTGATCAATTTTGTGTGGTGTGAATGGGATGCAATTGGGTCATTCTCTTCCAGTAGTCTTAAGTTTATACTACAGCCAGGAGATTGCACGGAGTAATTCTATTAACATTGCATTTTATTTATTTTTGGCTTTTCTGAAGTATTGCTACAGTAACAAATCGTGCACTTGACATGCATGTTGTTTAAACCAGAGCTCTTTGGCTCATTTGGTTTTTGAAAGTTAATATTAAATTGTTTTGGTTAAGGGATTTTCAGCTCAGTACTATGAAAAAAGTTGAAACCATACCAACTGCTTGACAATATGGTTTGGGTTTTCGGGGTTGTTAACTTATGTTGTCGTTATTTATGGAATTCTCCTGAGCTATAGTAGTTATTGTTAGCTTGTACTATCTCCTTAACTATCTCCTTAACATTGGTGGTGATGTAGATGGAGTATCTAAAATGCATTATTGACATGAAATACTGTACTCTAGTTACTTCCACAAACAGGATGCATCGGAGGGCTCCTCCGTCTACCCGCGAGCGCTACTCAAGTCCTGCCTTAATATGGTAACACTTTGTCTTTCATATAGTTTTAAGTATGGGCTGTATCGGTCTCATAAGCATGTAAATAATTTGTAGTAGTTGTAATTCCAAAAATGGTATTCAACAGTAGTTGTGTAAATGATCGTGCAAAATTTCTTGGAGTGACCTCATCCTGTTCAAGGTGACTGTTGTTTTAAAGCTGGCAGTCTTTTGTTTTGCTTATCACTTCATGTATAGTTCTCCCTTCTTTTATCTGTTCCTCAGACTGATTGTTGTCATTTTCTGTAATGTTTTGTTTCAATTAGCAGTTATGTCATGTCCTGTTCTTCATTCATACCTTAGTGCATTTTTTATTTGCTGAAGTAGATATTTTGTAGCTTTTGGGGACAAGATAATATTTATGTGGCAAACTCTGTGCTAAAGACTAAATTCACAGACAGCGCCATACATAACCAGTGGCATTTTCAGTCAGTTCACCGTAACTGTGTCTTGAGTGTAATATATGACAATGCTACTTGAATTCATTGTTCCTTTAAGGTTATTAGGTTATTGCTCCTTTGTGTTTTATGTTGACAACAGCCTAGTTTTAGTAAAAAGGCAGAACTTGGGCTGTCATCAATAGAAATACCAGGTAATCTTACTTTTCATAAATCGCATTGATATCTCTTTTGTTGGTTTAGTAACATACGCGTATTTAACGTCATTTTAATATGATTTTTGATAGCCAATTAGAATAGCCATTGTCTCAAGTTTTTAAGGATCTTTGCAAAACATTTAAAAGGTACTTCTGAGTTGATGTTAGTGAGAACAGGCAAGAAACCAACTACTGTACAGTACATGTGTTGCATGAGTATTACACTCGTATTCAAAAGTATGTTTGATTCGTGTTGTATTTTGTGTTAATTTATATTTTGTGCCATTATGAATTCTGTTTTACTTATTATTTGTTTAAAAATGCTAGTGTGAGCAGATAGTTATCAGTTGGGTTATTTTTGTCTGCTATTTAGCCAGAACGAAAAGCGCAGTGGCAGTGAATGTCCGGAAATAAAACTATTTCTAATCAATTGGGCATTTAAATAAGGATTGGGGGATTCGTGGTTACGTAGTTAGAATTGTGAAATCTAAAGTGCCTCTCAGGTTGCAGTTGTACTGTATAGTAAGTTTTATTTCCTTGTCAGTAATAAATCAGGAAAAAACTCTTGAAGGGAATGCATTGAAGTAGGATATTAAAATTTATGGTAACTGAATGAGGATAAGGTTGTTTGGAAATAAGGTTGGGGACAGTTTACATCCAGCATTCAATGCTGACAACTAGTATTGGGTTTAACAAAGGCATGTGATGGCTTAATTCTTTGAGAAGCATGTTTCTATAACAGTGTAACTCCCAGGAACTGCAGTCGCAGAGATGCAGTTCAGTAATAATCCAGGATGGTTTCTGTCCTGAAAGTGAATGTAAGAGTTTGATCAATGGTTATTGACTAAGTGTGGAATTTTTAAAAAGGAAATATTGGTTTTTTGAGGTATTGATCATAGTTGGGTCACTGCAGAGAAATAATTCTAATAGACTTAAGCAGGAATAGTGACCAACTTTATGAGAGTTAATGTATTTTGGTTCTGTGGTCTGGTTACTTAATAATAATAATAACAACAATAACAATAATAATAATAATAATAATAATAATAATATGATCACATTCCTTACAAAATCAGTCTTGTAGATTTAACTCAAGCGGATTCAGTCGTTGCCATGCTTTGGTTTTTAATTCCTTTTGCTTTGGAGAGTCAAGATATAAGAAGAATGTGTGGTATATGTAATGTAAAGGAGAAGGCTCGTTTGAGATACTGTGGCCATGTATTAAGAAGAGAGGACGTGGAACCAATCAAGAGAGCTAAGAACTTGCCATTGATGGGGAAGAGGAGTGTGGGGCATCAACGGATCAGATGGATGGATGTGGTGAGGAGGGATATGGGTGAGGTGGGACTGGGGGAAGAAGATGCTAGGAATAGAAATAGATGGAGAAAGTTGACTCGAGCAGCCAACCCTGCTGTACAGTGGGACTAATAAGGTAGAAAGAAGAAGCAGCAGCTTTCTGAAATTTTGAAGGCAGGAGAGTTGTGTTGAAGTCTATATCCCATATAGAGATACACCAAAAACACTTGATGGTTAAGCACTTCATAGCTATGGAATATTGCATATCACTGGTAGAGGGCATATCACTTTCAACTTTTTTTTTTCTCTGCGCTTTCTTGAGGAATTTGGACAAAATTTTCTTAAGTTCGGTTTAAGTAGGGACTACTGAAAAGTAGCAGCAGAATTTGTATTAATGGTGATGTCTTTTTGGAAATTTTTTCTGTTCTAAATGATAGAAATTATTCAGACACTTGATTGTTCCAGAATGCTAGATACTGTTGATAAGGCTTCCTCTTTGCATATAGATGATGGTATAATGCCACATATTTACTGTCCATTTCAGGGACTGTGAGTTATCATTTTTCTCAGATATCTTACAGACTAATTATTTGATCGAAATAGTACTTTGACACAGTATACAAGACACCTCCCAATAATTTTTGGTAATATAGTACATTGTCAAGTGGTTTTAGTTGAGGCTTTTACTCTTGACTTACATGGTGTGGCCAAGCATTGCCAAACTATGCATTCGAATGTCCTTTATCCCTATCCTGTCCCTCCCTCTCCCTTTCCCACCTCATCCCTCCCTCAACTCACTTTCCTGTCCTCCCCATCTCCACCCCCCCTTTCCTGTTTATGGGGGATAGCGGATGTTCGATTGCATAGAATAGTCCTGCTGACTCGTGCAACTTTGCCTTTAAAAGTCAAGAGTAAATGCCTTAACTAACACCGTTTGACAATGCAGTATATTACCAAAAATTAGCGGGAGGTGACTTGTACACTGTGTCAGAGCACCATTTCGATTAAATAATTAGTTTGAAAGACATTTGAGAAAAATTATGTGACTGGCAGTCCCTGAAATGGATAGCTGGTCATCATTCAACTAATGTTTGAGTACAGTGTTTTTACCGGAAAATATACTGGAGACCTCCAAAATTGATTGGGCATGTGATCAAAAGGGAGGAGAGCAGTTAGCAAGAAGGTAGCAGAAATGGAAGTACAGTACAGTACTGGAGAAGGATGAAGACCAGTAGGAGAACAGTGAAAATAAAGGAGATTGGGTAGAGACAAGAACCAGGTGGAATGCAGACATAGTGTACAAAACAAAACAGTGAAAGAACTCATTTCTCATTTAATACCTTGTAAAGGGGAAACCTGACATATTTTACTTATAAAATGAATGATGTATGGGTATTTGCAACATTGCCTGCTCTTTCTTTCCTTCCGGGTAGAATCAAAGTTGCAGTTCATGTTTTTGAACAGTGGTCATTATTTTTAAACCGTTGTTAGAATATATTCTGTGTACCATCTTCCTCTGTAGCTTTTAGTGTCTCTGCTTTCAGTGTGCTAATCATTTTATGGAGTGCTTACATCCATTTTCTGTCAAGTTGTCTTAATATCACACTGCCTATTACAAGCAGTTGTTCATTTCATATACATTAAAGTGGAGTGGGTTGGCAATTCATGGTATTCTGTGGGTATGGTTGCTTGTGGCATATATAGAAAATTCATAGTTATTCTAACTCTGCTTATTTTACTTTGTTTCACTTTTAATTGCTGCACACAATTTTGATACTATACTTCATGCACTTTCTCACTCGTGATTATGCATTCTAATCAATGGGAACTTTCTCTATTTGGCAGTGGCCATTTTTTCATGAATGTGTACATCTGTGTAAGGGTACAGCCTTTGTACTGTGGATTATATAATACAAGATTACCTTGTGTATGGGAATGTATGGAGGAATTACTTGGTATATACATCATTGTGAACTGGGATGTTGTCTGAGAAGTTGAAGTCATGGGCCAAAGATTTTTAGAAATCTAAATCTATGTAGTTATGTTTTGATTCATTATCAATAATATATGTTTATTGCAGTGAGGGATAAGTTGGAGGAGGAGGTAGTTCATGGAAGCCCTGAAGCTGTATCCATTGCCTAATATTATTAATGTTTGCTTCCTGCTGGAGATGGACAACAGTTAATTTGATTTTTATGCTAAAGTAACTCAACTGTCCTGTGAAAAATAGGTGCCATGAAACTTCTGTACCCTATAGATAGAAGTTTGTGTATAAAATGTCACAGGTAGAACGCAACGGTTCTGCAGGTTGTCTTGTTTGGGCATGTGCAGTTATCACATAGCCAAAGGTCAAGATTGAATGATAGTTGAATGAAGGTGTGTGTTTTACAGTTGTTTTGACACAAGGAAAACAAGTTTTATGTGTGGTTTTATTATGAATTTCATAATTGTTAAGACTTAGTGAAATAACTACCAAAAAAAAATGGATGAGAGCCTGAAGGTATTATAAATAATGGAGCATGTTGAACAAACACTGAGAGATGTCTCAAACCCAGTGTACCTAATTTCTCTGTATTGTGATTTTATCGGTAGAAATGTTTTTATATAGTAGAAACATTTGTGAACAATGAAGGTAATACAGGGGCTTTTTGAATTATCGTTTCCTTTGAGTGGACCATGGCAGTTAGCCTACTCCCAGAAGTTTTGTCTTGATATTTGCTTAATTACTCGACCAGGCACCTTGACAGGCAAATTGTACCTGAAGTTGTGGGAGAATTTTTTCTTTTATTCCTTAATATATGCCACAGATTTCTATGTATTAGGATGTGGAAACTGTTATGAGGGGTTGCTTTGAAGATTGTGGAACAAGAATAGGAAGTAGGGATTGTGACCATCTACGTGTTGAAACTCGTTGGCCCCATGTTAGGCCTAAAGTCTTTACTAACCTAGGGAAAGCAGCGACGCTGAACTTATCCTTCATAACTTTGCCTAATCTTTTGAAATTTAGATAGTGCATTTTCCTCTCTGGATTTAATTAATGTCATTGCAGTATATAGTATCAGATTCACACTTAATTTGCAACCTCATAAAATTTTGGCTCCAAAATGATAACGTGATGTTTGTTATTTAGTGGAGAAAAAGCAACTTTTGGGTGTTAAAGTTTAGATTATGGGGTTAAGGTTACTGCTGTAAGCTGAAGTAAATTGCTTGCCCTGAAGTGGATAACCTGATCTGCATGATCATTTTCCTTTTCATTTTTTCTTTTTTTTTAAATTTAAAAGAATGCAGCATGTTGAGACTGGAGATAGCTCGTAAATTTCTTTTGTTCAAGAACTGAGAGGCGTAATTGATTGATTATTATTTGAAATAACGATTAAACATCTTTCTGCATGAAAGGTTATGCTCACAGTTAATAGCCCCTTCATAGTCCTCAATTAGCGCACTGTATTAATTTTCATCTCCATATTGTTGTTTTGATGTAGTCAAGATGTCCTCTGTATGGAGACAACCATTATTAAACTAGTATGTAATTGATTGTTCTTTGTGTGAAGCATGGTAGGGAAGATGTAAGAGAATGTGTCAGTTTTAGCTTCTGTAATTTTGCACTTGAATGAAAGTCTGTAATACTGTATTAGTTTAAACCCTAGTATGAGTTATCTGGTATGCATTACGTTAAGGTGAAAATACATATCATGATGTCAGGACTTGTTGCAATTCCACTGCTTGTCGTATCACAGAGTTTCATTAATGTTGAAGTTAGATATTGAGGTATTAATGTTTGAAAGTTAAAGAAGTCAGTCAAATTTCAAAGACATGCAGTTAATTTAACAAGCTATTAGTTTATGTGGATTCACTTATGTTTTCTTGTTTCCAGCATTATGGAAGCTATTTGCATGTAGGTCAGTAACTGAGTATAACATACCTTTCCTTTGTTAATAAATTGAAAAGAGTAATGCTTAAGTTCTCACTGTTATCTTCATAAGGTTAACCAAATCTTATCTGGCTTTGCATTCATTATGACCATTATGTTCAAACCTTGATTCCCTTTGTAAAAATGTGTAAATTTTTTCTTGAAATAGCTTTTCTGAAGCATTCTTCAGCTTTTCAAGCTTTTCATACCTTGCTTGTAATATAAAACACCAGTCAGTAAAGTAGTAGTAGACTAATGGTTGTCAGTGTACAGAAGATCCTTGGTGTAATTTCTTGAATTTATATTTTTGTTTGAATACTTGAGTGTGTATCCTTTATTTGAAAACAGTATGGGGTGAAGTGAATTGCATAATGAAGCATTGTGCCCACATTGAAAGACAGTAGAAAAAAATAGGTCAAAATAGAAAAGCTTGTAACATCTAACAAGGCATAATTTTTAAAAACTTTCTACGGCATTTGGAGGAAGGATATTAAAAGTTGATAATAGGAAGACAACTTTTTGAAGACATCCAGTAGGGAATTCCTAATTCAATATATTCCTGTGGTAAGGTTAATAATAAGAAATTAACATGTTGTTTTAGGCATGAAGATTAAAATTTTTTAACTGTAAGTCAATAAGTATTGAGAAATCACATTTTGAAGTCAAATAGTTGAAAATAAAGCAGTCTTTCATTTCCTTCAATTAGGTTAGTTATGGGTTTTCTTGATGTTTATGTTAGGAAGAGTGTGGAAACTTGCTTTTTGTTTTAGGGGAAGCTGAAAACGTTCATTAGTGCCCTTCTTTAGATGATTAACTTTACCATTTGGAGACAGTTGTCTTGAGTTTCATTCAATTCCATTCTTCCATTCTCAAGGTATATTGAATTAATTGAAAACCCACACATACAATGAAAGTAAAAATGTGCTTTTAGGTGTAGATGTTACTTACACAGTAATAATTATTTCTATTTTAAAGTTAACAGTTACAACCAATACTATCTTAACCAAATTAAATTTCATTTAGCTTGTACAAGACGACTGGAAAGTAACATTAGTGGTTTTATTAAAGTATTCATGGCAAGAATTTAAAAACAGCATTTTTTACAACAAAATTTTGTTACTGGTTAAAACGATTTCTTTGATGTCATGGGCCACTTTGAAATCATGGGAGGTTTGTTTAAATTTTTGTTTTGTTCTGTTCTCATCTCTACTGTTGGTGGCCTTGGTTATTTCCACTCAATGACTTTTGTTATTTAGTAGTTCATATTCAGCCTAAATTGCTCTTTGCTATCAATTCTGTTCCTGAGGAGATATATGAATATTGTATTGAAAACTTAGGAATTGGCAGAGAGTATGGTATCAAAGAGGCTAGGAAAAAAAGATTGCAAAGAATGAGAAGGGCTGAACATGTTATGGGAAGGGATGAAGACCACGTGGTTGGAATCGCAGAGGATATGGGAGCAGCAGGACAAAGACCTGTAGGAAGTCCCAGTAAACCATTGGGAAAGGGGAAAGATGGAAGTTCAGACAGAAAGATCGCAGGACAGAAGAGTGGAGGGAACTCACTGTTTGTCCGTCTCTTTGAGGAGAACTGAGTGTAAAAACTTTTATGATGATGGTTACAGGATTGGCTCTCTAACTCTGATTTTCTTTTACAGCTGAACTCTCAGCCATTGTTCTTGCTCTTAGTAATTTATTAGAATGCAAAAGGTGCAGTGGATACTATATATAAATATAATTCCTTCCACCCTTAAGAACAGAGAGCATATAGGTATTTTGTTATTAAAGTCTGCATCAAGTCAGAGTCAAAATCTATTTGCTGCAGGTGCAAGGTGCAGAGGCTAAAATTGCCAGTAACTGAACTAGTTTTGATATACCATCTATTTCCCATTTGATTTACTGACCCATCATGGGTTGGAAGAAATGGCAATACAGATGATGTTATCCTTCTTTGCAAATAACAAGAAATGAGTTAGTACCTGAACACTTTATCTTTTAGTCTTTCTCTATTCCACCTTTGCTGGACAGAGGTTATTGCACTAGGGTTAGAATTGGGTCACATGACTCGTAAGTGTATCCTTCAGGTTAGTAGGGCTTAAAATGTGCCTGGTGTGTGTTCAGCACAGTGTGGTGCACTGCCAGTTATACATATGTTTTTGCTCATATGGACGGAACCGAGATCCACAAAAATTTAACTACAGTAATTTTAATTGATAGATATATTTTCTTTTGCGAGTTTTAATTTTTAGCCAGTCTCTTTTTGCATTAGTTTTAATTTTTACTATTTCAGTTTTTTAATCTTCAAGTTTCAACTTTGTCATTTTTGTCATTAGTTAACTTCTTTAACATTTCATTATGATGCTGAACAACCATGTGGATCCCTGTGCCTGGTCTTTAACCTAAAACCCATTATCTGTCCATCCAAAGACTTATACAAGTGTACACTGTATAGGATATTTGATCTCAAATGGGAGCTTTTGCAGATTTTTCATCTGATTATCACAGGTCTCATAGCTGATGAAGCATATTGAAATAATAGTGTAAGCAAGTGTTTGTGTAATTATGAATATGAAGCAAAAATCCTTTAGGGTGCTGCCTTTTTAACATTAGAGATGCTACTATTACAGATTACTCTTTTGAGGTTATCATGTTTCCCTCCAAACTGCCTAAAAAAAACTACTTGACCCGCCTTCCCCCACCACCACTTCAATAATTACAGTTACAAATAGAATGAATAATCCGGGGTTAGTGTGCACTTCGAGGCTGTATAACTTTTGCACAATCAACACAAAGAATATCAATACTGTATCTTGTTTACAGGTGTATGTAATTTTGCAACTGATGATACATTACTCAGTTTATACTACTGTATAGTTTGCAGTTTTTATTTCTGTGGCAAGTAATAGATTTGTCAGATAGAATGTGTAATTTATGGTGGGGTAATAGTTCTTATAGCTTGTGGGGAATTAAGTTGGTGAGAAATTTGACTTCGTTCAGTTGCTCTTTAACTTTAGCAGAAAATTCACCCAGAATTCAAAACTGATCTGGACCAAATAATCCATTTGTTTCCTAAATGCAGAAATTAATTTTTCCCCTTGTGTGCCCAAAAAAAAAGTAGATATAGCGGGTCACCGACTTATGGTAGGGGTTCTGTTCCAGCGCTGTGTCGTAAGTTGGTTTTTTGTTGTTATTGGTGCTTTAATGGCGCTTATGGTACCGTAGCTTGATGCTGCATAAAGTTACATCGCTTTTAAACTGGATCCCTATTCTTGCCATTAGCTGCGCTTACGGCGCCATAACTTGCTGATGACACTAACGGAACCGTCACTTGATGCAGCATCTAGTTACGGAGCTGAAAAGGAGCTGTAAGATCGAATTGCTGTAATTTGGTGATGCACTACATTAAAAACACTCTGGCTTAAACCATAAAAGTATTGTTAACCCCATATCCTTATTACCATCCTGCTGATAACACACTTCAATAACTATTACTTGAAACTGCCACTATAAAGTAACAGCTCCTCACCGAAGACATTGTTACAATAACTTATGTAGAGCATATGCATTGTTTTTGCTATTTTAATAAAATCCATGCAGAGCATATGCAAGGTTTTTTCCATTTTGCTAAAATCCAGTTAAATTCACATTTTAATGAAACTTGAGAAATGGAAAATAATATTTATATTGTCCACTGTATTTGAGATCCCTCATAGACTGAGAGGATTTGGATATGTTATAAAGGATGAAGACCATTTGGTTAAAAAAGTAAGACTTACAAGGAGGCCCAGAAAATCTTGGAGAAAGGGTATAGATGAAGGCCTAAAAGTGGTGGGAGTTCAGGCAACAAAAACACAGGACAGGAGAATAGAGAGAATCATTTCATGTCTTAACACTTTAAAGGATTGATGGTGGTGATGTATTTACAGTGATTCAGTGTTCACAGTATCACTGTTGAGTCATTCAATAAAAGAAGTCTTCAGGTCTTGATATTAACAAAATGGTATATTGTTGCTGTTGATATGTACCAAGTGTGTAGTTAGTAACAGTGGTTACAAGTTCTTATTTAGAAGGCATTCCTGAAATGTACGTTTAACAACAATTATATTTACTTAGTATTAACTTGGTTAACTATTGAGTGGAGATTTATAATGTGTCCTGTTTGCAGGATGATGCCCATAGTTTGGGTGACCATGTGCAAGTACTGTATACATTACAGTAACTACACCATTTTGTATAAAGTATAAATAAGTTAAATCTACATATTCTTTTAACTTATGTTGGGAGTCATGGGGTTGACATGAAATCAAACCTGTAGGAGTGAGCCCCAAATACCAATCACAAACATGATTTTTATGTGGTGGTGTCTGCCACAACATTGTGCAGTATTATTTTTAAGATATGAAAAAAATTATAGTCTAGCTTATGTTACCTGTGTTCGTGCAGGTTTCAGAGCATGAGAATGCTATGCCCAAGCTTGAAAGGAGCACATATAATCAATCACAAAGTGTTAAACTATAAAGACAATTGCCTATGAATTATTATTTTAAGCTTAAACAGTTCATGAAAATGTGAAGATTTGTTATTATTTACTCCGCCATAAAAGTTTGTGCAGCAGGTACTCCTGTAATGCAGCAAAGTTGGGGAAATCATTTCAAGTTTTAAAAGCATTATTTGTAGGTTAACTTTACCTCACATGAACAACTGGTGTCAGGCATGCAAATATGCTTTCCCTTAGGATTGTAAATTATGAAACTTCCTTACTGTATAGTGTATACACACACTGTTAGTCATTACTTACATTTGTTTCAAACTTTTGACGTTAATCAGCTCTATATCTAGTTAGATTTGTTATCATAAGTTATAGAAAACCTGGACCAACACTTCTCATTTTTTAGCAATTTGTGATGGCTGTTGCACCAGTTTGAAAGCTGAGCTTCAGAGAAGTAATGCAATTGAGCATAATTTGTTAAACAGCCAGGTAAAAACATTTCATTTACATTATAACACTGTTTGCTGAGATCTGCCTAGTTCTCTCTTCTGTCACCTTAGTGGCTGTGTTTAAGGTTTGAAGTGGCAGCTATGGGCCAATTTTATATGCTGAGTATTTAATTCTTATAAACTTAGTTGAAAGTACTGTTGTCGCAAGTGCACATTAAATTTATTTTTAGTGTACCTGTATTTTTTTTGTGTATAACTCTTCATTATTCACTTGCTCAAGATGCACAACATAGTTTTACTTGCAATATGAGGGTTACTGTTAAGACTGTACAAAAAGTATTTTTAGGTCGATTCTGAATGGCCTCTCCAGCCCCAGTATTGGGGCACCTGGCTCAGATTTCATACATTTATTCAAGTATTGTTGGCACATAGTGGAAGTTGCTGATAAGCAGCTATAAAATTGTTGCAATGCTGGCACTAGTCCAGCCATGATTGTCATTTTTTTTTATATACTCATTCTGACAGTGAATCTTACAGTAGGTTGACCACCATTGTGTAACCTTTCTTTATTAGGATTATTGTTGTGTACAGTCACTTGTCATTCAAAAAGTGGGCAAGTAAAATGAAGTACGATATTTTTTTTTGTTTAAAGTATTTGGAAGTCAATTAAGCGCTTGATAGTATGTGGTTAATAGTTTTAAGATTTGCTGTACATAATGCAGGGTGCTTAATTGTTTTTCTTTCTATTTTTAGGGGTTATAATAGTGATGTTGAAACTGGAGGTCGAGGACGGGGAAGAGGTGGTCCCCGTGGTCGTGGCCGAGGTGGAGGCAGAGGAAGTGACCGCTACAGTAACGACCGTTCAGGAACTGGTAATACTTTAAGTGATTATATTACCAATGCAGAGAAACGAGGTGGGCCAGGGAGAAGTGGGGTGGGTCATGAGGGTAGAGGTCATGATGGACGAGGGGGAGGAGGAGGAGGTGGTGGTGGTGGAGGAGGAGGAGGAGGAGGAGGAGGAGGAGGAGGAGTAGGAGTAGGAGGCGGCAGCAGCAGCATTGGAGGCGGAGGAGGAGTAAGTGGTGGTGGTGGTGGTGGTGGCGGCGGCGGCGGAGGTGGTGGGGGAGGTGGTGGAGGCAGCAGGGGAGATTACTCTCGGCCATCGCAACCTGACCAGAGAAACCACAGAGGAGGGAGCAATGCTGATAAGGGTGGCCGTAGAGATAAAAAGTCATAACTGTAGGGTGATTTGTCAGTTAATGGACCAAGTACCAGAAAGGAATTTTAGTTCCCAAACTTCATAAAGATCATACCGTATTGTGACTCGGTTCTTTTTGAATCAATATCAAAGCTTCATGAAACTTGACCTAAGAGAGGCTGTGCAATTTTACTGTGATTTTTCAGAAATTAATATTTATTAAAGACTATATGCAGATTTGACAGTGAATAATTGGGTATTTACTTGATATTGATACAAAATTTCACCTACTACAACTATTACTACTACTGCTACTACTCTGCTACTACTACTACTACTACTATTGGAGTCTTCAACATGTAACATCTAGCCAGCACCTGTCAAACTAATGGAATTGTTGGGAGGAAGATTCATCCTGCCCTGAAATTTGGAAATCAATACAGGTTCTGTAGAGATCCATGTTTTGTTTATTTTCAAGTCTACAGCCTCAACATAATCTGTGTTGCTTTCCTTAGGTATTGGGGCTTCAAAAGCCCTGTAAGTGTGGGGTCCAGAGTCCCATATGGGAATTGTGGGCTTTATCATTAGATCACACACTGGGTATAGGTACTGTTATGCTGTAGACCTTATTGGACGAAACCATAATAAAAGTCATATCAGATCTGCTGTTTGTCGTCAACTTGCTGTATGCATGCTCCAGTATACTTTTCTCCCATTTTATTTTTATATATATTTTTTTTTTGGATTCTCAACTTTTTGGAGATTCAACAATTGGTTCCTCATTATTATAATGCATGTTTTCAATACAGGAAAAAGTACTACTAGTTTTGACTATTTGTTTTTATTTAAACATTGTGTACTGTTGTCATTGCATATAGTGCTGGATTTCCAGCATACTGTACTGTTGAGCTAAGGAAAAACCTTGTAGCAACCATTAATGTGTATAAAAAGCACAGATGGCAAACATTTTGAATGCAGTCCCTTCTAACATGTTTATCCAGAAATAAGGGAAAAGACATTTGTCTTTAGTACACTGCATAGATATAGTGCATGACATCGCATAGTACGTTAGTTGCATATGAAGATCTATCATTGCAGATATCAATTCGTTGATTTTGTCGGATCAATATGCAATTCCAAGGTAGGAATATTCAAAAGAGACACTTCAGATGATATTATTATAGTGGTGTATGATGTAAATCTAAAGTTTTAATTGGTATTTGGGTGTTCAAAAGTAATTTTTTTTTTAATATGGAGTGTTCTGTCTCTTGTAACTACATCTTGTTCAAGAGATTCCTAGTACAGTGGAGTTACTTAAGCCCTTTTCTGTGTTAGGGAATTGTACCAAATAGGCATTATTATACTATCGTTACTGGTAGTGAAAACATTCATTGCTAACCCTTTTTACACATACCGTAATTTGAATCATACTAAAGCAAGTAATGGAAATCGCAAATCCAATACCACATTGCTAGACATTTATCATCTGCATTTTCTAATTTCCAGTATAGAACAGATGCAGTAGTGTTGAGCATTTAACAATGAAGTTTTGTTCACTCTCATAAGTTTTATAGGAGTTCTGTGAAGTTTTAGTTTGAGAATTTGGCAAGTATTGCTTTTCATCAGAACTTTTAACTTTAACCACCAATAACAATTAAGACAATGAGTTCAATCAAGAAAATCTCAAGCTCCTTGCAGATTTTACGAGGCTTCAGCTCAGCACTAATAATGACTTGTAATCAGTCAATTGGATTAATGTGAGTGGGTTAAAGTCTGCCTCTGTTCTATAAATGGAAACTGAAAGTACTGAAGTGACCAGTCGTAAAATGCCATGATGTAACGTCTACTCCTTTTCCTTTATGTACGTTTGCTCTTGAAGCTGAGAAAGTACTCAGTGCTACATGTGAATAAGCATGGTTACAGTTATATAGTCCATGTGTAAGATTTCCCATAATCTTTAATTAAGAAGCTTGATGCATGGTTAATTGTTTGCTTAAACACATGGTTTTGTTTACCATTTGAATTTCTTTTTTCAGTTATGATATTAAATGTACTACTCATTAACATACTGTGCATCATAGTTTAACTTCTCTGAAATCCTCTTGCAATCCTTTCCACCATTTTATAAGATGTATGAATGATTCACAAAATTTATTTAATTTATTTTTGCCTTTGAAGCCTGATATTCAAAAAGGTTGAGGCTATTTTTTACTTACCCATGCAAGCCTTCTGTACAGTGACTTAGCATAGTAGTTGACAATTTCAAGCCATATTTTACTCAAGTTCACCAATTGAATGTCGAGGATGAAGTATTGTGGTCAGGTTTTACCATAGGATTCAAGAAGAATATGGCCCTTTTCAGACACTTACTTTTTTGGAAGTTTATATTACTGGTTTAATTAGTAGGTCTATTTATTTATAAATGGGGAACTTGACAACTAGTAATTTAGGTTTAATGTCTGCTAAGATCATAGCCAGCAAACTTGAACCTTGAGATGAAAGGTGGTAAAGAGATTATTTAGCAAATTTGTATTAATGGTGAAATATTATATTTTCAAACTTGCCCCCTTATTTTACCTATTACTGTATTTACTCTTGGAAAGTTGTAACCTGATTTGTTTTTAGAATACAGTTTTTCAAATTAGTACTATGTAGAAAAAATTCCTTTCTTTGCTTTATGAGAAATTTGGGTCGTATATTAAGCAAGGTAGAGGTTTTCTGTTAAGTATTTTGGGGGGGGGAGAATTCTGGCAATTACTGTTGAACAGTTTACATTTTGTTTTTCTCAACAATTTGCAAGCCCCAAGTTGGTATGTTGATACAGTTAAGATTCTATTTTACTTGCATACTTGGAAATCTATTTTGTGCATTTTTCAGTCTTCTCTATTGTGTAATTTTGAAGTGTAATTGCTGTTTAATTACCATGCTACTGTTATAGGAAGGATTCCTGTATGGGTAATTTTGTAAATTTTAATTTAGTACCTTGAGTCTTACTCCTGATATTTAATATGTGCCTCCATGATTTTCTTCATAGTTGCCCCTAGGAAAAGTATACATTTCAAGGGCTACAGTATTTAAAGCATTAGTTTGTGATATTTTTTTTATGCAGAGCAACATTGTTACTATCATTCATTCCTCATTCTTGCGTCCCTTTCAAGTATTGGGGGAGTTGCTGAAATACAGCTTCTAGCCAATGCCGAGGTATCCAAGGAGGTCTGTAAAGACTTGCAGTTCTCCAGATGAGAAATTTTAGTCATTTCTTAAAATTTAGTGGGTGGGCATATATTATATAGTGTGATTGCATGTTAATTTGAAATGTGAGAGCTTTCACCTTGGTAGGTAGCAAATAAGCAAGAGATTTTTCATTATTAATCACCTTTCATTGTTTAGAATGTGAGACCCATTTGCAGTGATGCAGTTTTCCATTTTGTGTGACTAGGTAGGTGCAATGGGATTTTGTTTTCAAACGTGGATTGACAAACGTCTCTTGTTTTCTTTTGTTTGTCAGTTTTTATCAGTAAGCAAGTTTTGAAGAATGCAATACTCTTGTTTTCAGGTTTTTATGGTAGTTTTGAGAAATAGGTCACCTATTGATGATACATAGTATATTAATCAATAAAAGTTAGTTTGCAATCATGCTATATATATATATATACTGTTTGACAGTTTGCATCAGTTCAACCTTTTAACAAGATGGATTATACTATATGCTAATGATTTTAGGGTAACACCCTCTGCAAAACTAAGATAATTTTGTGCTGATTGTGCCACTCATGGTGTTTTCCATGGCATGATTTTCATAATCAGTTTGTCATTTGGGAAGAAAGTAAGGTACATTTTATACACATAATGCTCATCTATGGCAAAGGTTAAGATACTTCTGATGATGATGTGTAGGATGTCGGTGCTATATATCATTAAGCCGAGCTTGGTGTGTACATCATTCCTTTTAAACCTGTATTTATTAGTGTTTTTCTTTTATGTTTTTCTTCAAGTATGCTGTTCTTGCTAAGTGATATGTTGTATACTGTATCTTATTTTCCTTCCCTTGCTTGGTGTGCACAGCATTGGATAAATGACTAGCTTTCAGTAGTTTAAAAAATATATATATATACTTGTAATAAAGACTGTTGGCTGAGATTTTTGAAAGGGAAGACAGATGAGAAATTATTTATGGATGTCTGTAAATGATTTTTTTAGTCAACAGCTGTTAGATAACACACTGTACCAAGTATGGCGACAAGGAATGCCAGAGTTAATTCATTATGAATTAGGTTTAGGAGTAGGCCTATTTAATTGACGTGTTTACCAAGATCTAGGAGAGAGAAAGAAAGAGAGAGAGAGAGAGAGAGAGAGAGGTTTCTTACTGCAAATGTACTGATAGGAAAGGATGTTACAGCAGGAGTATTGCCTTTTTTCCAATGCTAAATCAAGGATGGTGAAAGCGAGTTAAGTTTCCACCATGTCGGTGTTGTGAACTCCTGGATTAGTTTTTTCCATGTTGAATAGTTATATATTCTTTAATTATTATCTGTGACAGTTTTATTTATAGCTGACAAAAGGAGTACCCATTAAATTTATCTTTTGAAAAGGATTGATGTATGAAAAATGTATTACATTAATAGTGGTGAATGGGAAGTTTTTCTTTGTGTCATGGAGGAAGTGGAAATTTTAATAATAATAGGTGTTATGAAGAAAATTGCACATGCTCATAACTTGATTGGAATGTTTAATAAACAAAATAATGAAAAAGTAATGGGGTATGATTTTATTCTGTATTCGTATCGGCATTTTTTATGAAGATGATATACAATCTCTGATTACATGGCAGTAGTAAGTTTTAAGGGATCATAAAGCTTTTGATAATTATTTTTTAAGTATTGAAAGTATAAATTAAAGTTTAATATTAGTTACATGGTCACCCAAAAGAATATTATATGCAGAACTAATGAACTCAAGTGCCAGTATTTTTGCGGGGTCATAATAAAATCGTGCTGTTCATCCATTCACCCAGTTGTATTACTTATTTTTATAAAGACAATTTGATTAATTTAAAGTAATTTGCAAAGTAAGAACTGCATGTGCCCAACCAGAGAAGTTTGCAGTAATCAATTTCTTCATTTTCTATTTATTTTCCAACACAGTGTAACTTGTAGTTTTAGGGCTCTCCTGATAAAAGTAATTTTTTGGACTGAAACTACTGCAGTGTTTAAGTACAATATACTACTTAGTGTGGCTCATCCTTTCTGGTTGGGAGGCTGATGAACATTGATTAGAAAGCATAGGATGTGAAAAGGCAATGTTGCTGCTGAGCACCACCACCATGTATATTCTCCACCTCCCAAATAGTATGGACATGTTTTAAGGCTGAGTTGAATGAGACTGATCTTATTTATCTGTCTTAAACTGTAATCTTTGATATTTCATGGATTTGCAGGTTATCTTTAATGTGTGATAAAGTTAAGAATATATTGAGATGCTAATGTGTTGAAATTGTTACTTTAGTAAAGCATTCCTTAGTAAACAAAGAAGCATTTATGTTGAGAATTACCAGGATTCTAATTGGTAGTTTTACCTCAATTAGTGAAATTGTTTAGTATGAGTTTAACAATTTTGTTGTTTGGAGTAGTTTTCAATCCATTATCTTATTGTAGAAATAGGAAACTTGTGCATTTATTTCTGATAAGTGGTGTAATGTTATTTTGGTTTCTTATTAGGTCTCTGGATCTTTTCTTTCTACTTTTTGATAGTAAACAATAGTAATTGGTGGAAGTTACTGAAAGAATAAGTTAAACTTTGAAGTTCTCCAAGACTTGACTTTGAAAACTGACTTTATTTAGAGTCAGTTACGCTAACTGTTTACTTTTGACATGTATGTAAAAGTAACGTTGAAGGATTAACTAAATTCTCTGGTTTTTGTTTGCATACTGTGTTAAGATTTAAACCCAAAGTATGTGATTACTGTATTTGAATGCTGAGCATTTGATTCTGATGTTAATATCTTTTGGTTTTAATTTTTGGTCTTTCTTCGCATTTTAATGTTAGCTCCGTGCTTGCTTAACTGGCTCGTAAAACCTTTTCAAATTTGCCTCTTGTTGTACCAACTAATTCTGAGTTACGATTCCTGCTGGTTTTATTCTTTTTGTTCCATTTTTCATCTGAAATCTTACCTAAGGCTATTTGATGGTTTTTTTGTATATTACTTGAAGAGCGTTATCATCTCTAATAACTCTCATTATCATGTTCAACTCGTTGTGCATACACTTGTTTTTCAGAAATGAAAAGTAAAATGGTAGTAAAAATGATTTTGATATGTCTTGAGTTGGGCTGGTTACTTGAGTCTCGAGGGATATTCAGCTGGAGAGTGAAAGGATTACTATTAAAGTATTAAAATAGTTGCCAACAGAATTACATTGCTAGGCTCTTAGGGCTAGCTAACGGTCTATTCATGATAGAGAGTTAAAAATGGAACAAGGTAAAGTTAAAAGTTAGACTGCAAAATGAGTGGAGATCAAAAGGGAACTGATGCAAAGTACAGAGGAACTGGAGCTAATGGAATGCTGCCATACTCCACGTGACTGGGTTACATGTGGTCAGTTTCCAAGAACATTAGCCAGAATGGGTGAAAATCAATATCCTAAGACAAAAACCACAGACAAATTGGTTGCTTTTCGTAGTGAATTGTAAAATTTTTCAGCTCCATGGTTTATGTTGTTTTCAAATAAGGTTTTTCTTGTTTATATGAAAGTATCAAGCACTCCATTCTCCTTGTATCTTGTACTACCTCTACCAGAACTAATCTGGGACTTTCCAATGGTCAGCATCCTGCCACTTAACTTAGTTCTTCTTCCAATATGTCACCAAGGTAACAGAAAAGCTCTTTTGATTGTATGGTCCTTTTCCTTATCTCTATTAGCTATTTTTATGCAAACTAAGTATCGGTAATCCTTTTACTTGATGTAAACTTTTCAATCCTGCCTGTGGGAAATCATGTTATATTCAAACATTTTACAATAACTCCTATACCATTGCATCTTTCCTGTTACCATAACCTTGGCCTGAAATTCATCCTCAATCTTCTCCTTTATCCCAATCCTCTTGTATACACCAGTTACAGTGGGTCTTGTGGAACACAGTAAACCGTACTAAATGCTATTTGAAGTCCCTTTTGTCTCCCAGGAGCATCGCTTTTTTTTTTCCTGTTCCATTTTGTCTTTTCATATCCAACAGTTATACTTTACACCAATTTTACCTCTTGTAAGAACAAATTATTACAACAAACCCTTAGAAAGTTAGAGGTGACTGTGTCTCATTAAACCATTGTATTATAACATTAAGATTCTACAGTTAACACCAGATAATCCACAAACAGTACCTTTCCAGGCCCTCTTTTTGGCACTTGTGTAAAATCCTCTGGCTTGAAGTTTTAGCAGAATGTAAAATATTGTGTGCTCTTAAAAAATATATATTATTACCAAATATTAAGAATGGACAGCAGTCATAGCAGTGTTAAAAGTCATTTTAAAACAACTCTTATCATGATTTAACAGCAAGATATCCTATGAAGTGAGTAAAAACATGCAGTTACAGGAATATTTGCAACCATTATCAAGGATAAATGGAATTAACATACAAATGAGTATGAGTAATCAGATTTGGCTTTCTTCATTGAAATGATAAATTTTGTAATTCTTATTTATCTCTGCTTTTTAAGTGAATCAGTTGTTTAGGTTTACCTGTTACTACAAATAACCACACGATCTCCATGCAGTTACCCGAGTGCCTTTTGAAATGATTTTGGTGTGCATTTACTTTCTTCATAATTCAGTTTGTGATATTTGTATTCATTAATTTTATTTTTTAGCTAGATTGAAGATTTGGTTAATTGTGCCATACATACACAGCTTTAGTGTTTCTTTGATTGCTCTACTAATGTTGAGACTGGGAAAATAAACATTTGTAGGGTGTTTTGTAGCTTTCTCTGACATTCTGCTTTTGACATATTTTGTCATTACTGACTTTCATTTACACTGAAGTTAGTTAGTAACCTTCATGTTCAACATGCCTTCAACACAACATTTCTATTGTGTAAAAGTTTTTCCGATAGTTTTCCCTTGAGCGCCATTGTTCCTTTGTTTTATACATAATTTTGTAATGCTCTCTTGAAGGAATCTTTACTTACCTCTCTTAAATGAAAGTTTGAAGGAATCTTGCAGTATTTAAACATAAACAGGAAAATTTAGTTAATCCTCAATGTATGGAATCTTGGCTTATGTAAATGTGTGGCAAGATGCTTAGCTATCATAAGCTCTGTAAGATTGGGTGGGAGGTATACTTTAGCAAGTCTATGAAGTCTATGAATTTTGATGAGTGAAAATGTGGAGTAAACGTTGGGTGTTGGTGAAACACTGTATAGGAAAATAGTTTACTCTCAATGACTATCTTGAAAGCAAAGTAATGATTGAAGTTGATACCCTCAGTTGTTTACTGTTGTGAATTAACTACTTTCACAGGAGACAAATCTTATCTAAGACATGAGGGCAAGACCTAGAGATATGCAGGTCATGTTTAAGCAAGAAGGAAATCAATTTGTTTTTGGTCTGACACGTCAGGCATGAAGTTACAGCTACCTTTTCTGGATATCTCGTACTAGTCTGATCTGTTATGTACGTTAAGTCAGGCTGTGAAACTTTTTTACATTTTTTTCTTTATATGTTGTAAATAGTGTAACAAGACATGGTTTCAAAGCTTTCACATTCCATTTGCTTCTAGTCATTTCAAAACAAGGCATCTTGTCGTTGATGAGGATCTTTTGTAAATGCACTTGTACATCCCTTTAATTATTATTTTTAAGTGTTTTGACTTTATAACAGATCAGGTGTCAAAAGATGATAAATTTGTATACTTTGCCATATAAAGTGTCTCGTAACTGTATTTGGTATCCAGGAATGGCTATGCTGTATAGGTATCTGGAATTGTCACAAGACGCAATATCGATAGATGATGATGATGATGATTTATATACATTGATTATGACGCTTGTATCACCCAACACTTTCCAGCCAAGTAAAAAAATTAGCTACTGGAAAATAAAACTTTTCTGTACTATTTGTTTGCAAATAGTGTTTTCTTAATAAAAAGGAATCAAGTAACTTGCGTTTTACAGATAACCTTCTTCACAGTTTGTAAACAGGTGTTTTAAAATCGGGAGATTTAATTGTTTATGGAGAATTTTACATGGTTAATGGTGGTGGTTTTTTAGTAGGTCATAGTAGTGATAGACCTTATTGCATTATTACACTCCCATTTCATGTATTAGTAGTTATCTTTCCAAACTGGTTTGGTCATATAGTCCACGCATGTTGTGTGCCATTAGTTTAGAATTAACAGTGCTAATGTGGGACTTAGGATTCATTAGATCTTCATGGAACCCAACTAACATTTTCATGAACTGTGATTATTACGTGAGAAAAGTACTAGTGAAAGTTGTTTTTGTCACAAGAGTACTGTATTACCTAAGGTAACTAACTCATTGGAATTTATCGAGAATATGAGGAACAGGAAGTTGAATTACAAACAGCAGAAAATCTGAAGATTTACTACATACAGTATTCAGTAAATACTGTATTTATCTTGGTATTTGATGATTTTGAAACAAGTGCTTTGGCACAAGAAGGGTGCTGGTAAATAGTAGCAAAAGGCTAGAATATTTATTTACATATTAATGAATGGTATGACTTTATGGAATGGCACATAAATTCCTTTCGTTTTAATGTCTTTTTTTTTTATAAAGGCAAAAATTTGTATAGACACTTTTATGAATATTGTGATTTAGTATGTAATATATTTTTATGCAAGGCTTAATGATAATGATCCAGCGATGGAGAAATCAAGGTAAGTAGATCTCAGTATTTTGGGCTAGCTTGCAATGTGGTAATAGGTGATGAAATTATTCTGAATAATACTCAGTTACCTAAGTATCATACTTGTGAAATGCACTTCAGATGGGAAAAGGGGTGCCTTTACATTTCATGTGACAAAACTTAACTCTTGAAATCAGTACAGTATGATAAGTATTTTTTGAGAGAGTGAGTTTGTCCTTAGATTTATTTCCATTGCATTATTTAGAGAAAATTTCTGAGTGTTTGGAGTGGCACAAGTCACAATGATAGCATTATATAACTTAATTACCTTAAAGGTTGGCATAAGGCTTAAAAAGTATATTTTTTATACCTCCTTCTGTTATGTTGAACAGGTGTAAAATTTCAAATTATACATTAACCAGAACTTGGATAAAGGAATCAGAGTGAGTTCGTCCTTGTTAGTTGTTCATCAGGTGATTAGAGAAGAAATTAATTTTCAGTACAGAGCTTCATTCTTGTAAACAGTTGAATACTGAAATATTTTCGTTAAAACTTGTGGTATAAAAATTTTAGAGGTTTTGTTAGCTTTTGATCACAAATTTTTTGGGTGGCAGTAAAAAGTTTCTTTTTGTATTTAAAAAACCTCTTTAATCAGTGCTATATACCAAAAGTCAACAATAGAAATAACTATGCACATATTCTGGCCCACTATGACTTCTTTTGTGTTATCATGAAACCAGCCCATAACAATATGTAAATTGCTTTAGGACATCAATGATGACATTCTTGTCGTAAATAAACTTAAGAACCTTTAGTAAAGGGCATGGAAGATTTTAGGAAGATTGCATATTTACATTATGCAGTCAGCTCGGGGGCCTGTGCATGATAAATCTTGGTTTTGTCCTTTAGGAGGTTTATGTACAATTTTGGACAAATTTTCACCTGTATACTGTAAATTGGCAAATTTTCACTTGTATACTGTATGTAGTTCAGCTTCAGTGCTAAATTTTTACCAATTGCTACATCATAGAAGATTGCATTGCACTATCAGTGAATGCACATTGCCTCAGTTTTAGTACTGTGTTGTGTACTTGCTTAGTTTATGGGGTCATTAATATAAAATTTTAAAACCACAGTAAACTTTGAAAATTTACATGGTACAGTATCAGCAATTCTAAGACTTAGGTCTTAAAAAATTGGTGGCAAGTCAAGTGGGAAGAGAGCAAAGGGTCATATAATTGGAGTCCTGGAAGGGCTGTCAGCCATTTAATACTGAAATTTGAGTTATTTTAACCTGTTACAATTCATTGTTTAGTATGTGTCAAGTTAGCTTGAGTAATTATCATTATTAAACAATTAACTTTTACTTTAGGGAAATGTTATGGGAAATCTGTGGACTGTGACTTTTAAGTATTTCAGAGAAATTTTCATGTTTACTTTATCCCAACTCCTCAAACTCATAGCTTCTTGTCATGGTTTGGAGGCTCTGCTTACGTGTAACTCTTCATATCTCAGCCATATGTTATTTCTCTTAAACTGAATTTGCGAGAGCTTGCTTTTTTTGCTGCTCTTGTTTTTCTACCCTTGGGTTACTGAGACTGACCATGTTTTAATGAACCTTTGTGTTGACCTAGAATATGCTTTTTGTTACTTCTGTCCTGTGAAGGAGGGTGAGGTTTGCTGGCATTAAAAGGCCATTGCTTATGTATGGGTATATGCCCTAGGTTGGCCCATAGAGTGGTTCATCTGATCATTACATTGCCAATTGAATGTAGCTTTGTGGTTATCGAGGAAAAATATCGAGTGATAGTAGTAACCCATGGGAAATTAAACTATACTGTTTACAGTATTACCTGTATGAAAAACTGGATAATTCCCCTTCCTAACATAACAAAGCCAGTCATGCATAAGACAGCTGTATGAAATTTTTAAAATGATCAAAACTAGATGCTCATCCCAATTAGGATTCATTATGGTTCCCTTTTCTGGAGTAAAATATGAAGGTTCTTAGCAGTGTACTTTAAACAGATAAGAATTGGTAGTTAGATAGTGCTTTGGCTCTTGCAGTAAGTAAAGCACTCTGATTATTACAGAAATCTGTAATTTTAGGTGACAGTAAATGCATAGAAGTCATTTAGAATTTCTTAAAAATTCTCATGCACAAGAAAGTAAGTTTTCATTTCATAAATGGAGATGATGTAAATGTTAAGGATATGGGATCCCTAGCCATGTAGGCATAAAGAAGCCAAGTTGCTGCTTCTCTGACCAGATCATAAGTAGCTACTCCTGACACTTGTTACCTAAGATCTTTTCAATCCACACTTAGGAAATAATAATCTGAAGACAGGTTACAATAGTGTGTAGCTTTAATGTTATTTTATCCAATCTCTGAATAGGTCTCATTCATATGACTTGGATATTTGGTGAACAGACCACTTGACTTAATCTGTATACAAAGATGCAGTTAATACCAACAGATAAACTGTGTAGGAATTGACAAATATTATTTACTGTTTCTTCTTACTAAATTTTGAAAGTACTGCAATTTATTAAATTGAATTTTCATTCAAAAACCTCATTGGCTTATCCCTATGAGTCAAATGTTTTAATAAAAAAAAATACAGTAATAAAGCAGGGAAATCAGGTAGCCTTCAAAAGTAATGTTATTTTGACAAGCAAAAGAAAATGAGTGGCTAACAAAAACTCTTTCAATCCAACTGTCAGAGAGCTACTTGTCCATTATAAAAATAGATTGATAAAAAACCAGCATCACAGAAATGTTGCAAAAAGCATCCCAGAAAGAAGTTTCACCCACTTTTGAAGAGGACAAAACATACAGCAGTACAGTATTGTAGTACAGTAATGTTCCCCTTAAAAAAAAGATGAGAATGTACAAGATCTGGAAATCCACAACATCCCAAGAAAGAAAGGAATGGCATAATAAAAACATTCCAGTTCTGATAATTGCAGGAGCAAATAGATCCTTCTTGTTGAATTATTTGAATATCATAACATGAAGTGATTTTGTAGACTTTGAGGATTATTGTTTTCTTCGTCAGAAAAAGAGTAAAGGAAACACTTGTTTAGCTTATTCTTTCCTTGCATATCTGACTAGTCACCCATTATCATTAACATTTAAAGACACTTCCATAATTGTTTTCCCTTGGTCAGTAATAGGATTACCAGTTCAGTGGTGTTGGTAACCACATGAATAGATCCATATTAGCTTCTTTAACCACACCTGGAAAGTTAGTTCCTTTAACACAATTAGTCTTGATCCTTTCTAAGATACTAAAGGATATATCCCAACTACTGTGGGTATAGAATTAATGACCCTTCTACAATTTTTTTTTTGTACTATTGCTGGAGAATTCTGTATTACACAAATATACTTAGAAAATCTGTTGGAGGATTTTTTTCTCTTAAAAAAAAAAATGGCATTGTTGTTAAAAAATAAAGTTAAGGGATTAAGCCTTGCCATATAGAATATCATGTAAACAACAGGAACAGTGCCAACTTTCTCTATCTGATAACTCTGATTATATATATCTAGGCCATTCAGTGCAAGAATTTTGCTAATATGTATACTGTAAATTTATTTGACATGGATCAAGTGACCTTGCAACTACATTAAGTACATTTATGAAATACCAGAATGTTACAGCCTTTATTCTGAATCACCATTCACAGTTAAAAAATGGTCAGTGGTATCGTGAGCGCTCTGATGTTGACTTTTAGATGTGCAGTGAATTCTCTCTGTTCTCTTTTGTCCCCCTGCCCCTTGTGCTTGAACTCCCTTTTGGATTATGGTCTCATTTTACCATTTTCTAATTGATGCCTTTGCTTTGTCACAGGCCTCCCTTGTCCCACCATTTCCGTATCTACTGCTATTTTTGACTCGTTTCTCATTCCACACATTATATGACTAAATCATCTCAAGTGTGTGAGATCTTGGTGAGTTGTCCTGCTGCTGGGCACCACATCTTTCCACCATTTCCTTATTGACGGTGCTCCCGCAGGGGGATAGTGCTGTCAGCGCACCTCATGTGCGGTGGTGCATTCTAGGTATTGCTTAAAGTTCTTTGCAGCATCCCTTTATCCCCTAGCTGCAACCCCTTTCATTGCTTTTACTGTACCTCCATTCATATTCTTTCTTCCATCTTACTTTCCAACCTCTTGGAACAGTTGTTTCATAGTGCAACTGTGAGGTTTTCTTCCTGTTACACCTCTGTAACCTTTTACTCTCAATTTCCGATTCAGCACTGAATGACCTCATAGGTCCCAGTGCTTGGCCTTTGGCCTAAATTCTATATTCTTCTCTATTCCATTCTTATTAACAGTGCAGTCTTCCCACCACGTTATGGCTATGAATCTTGACATTCTATAGTCACATTTTTCAAAAATCTCCTCCATTTTCTTTGTCAATGCCGATGGTTCCTCCACTAATTAGTAGTGCAGGCCATACATATGCATATCTGTTTTTTGTTCTTCCCACAAAAAGATTATTTTTATTTACCAGTAGTCTTGTTGTCTGCATTTTAACCAAGCTGTAGCTGCTATTTTTCTTACTCCTCCCTTCCAATCCCTGCAAGAAGACAGCAATGAACAAACTGAAGAACTGGATGGAAAAGAAAACGGTAATAAAATATCCCACAAAATGTCATTAGTACCATGCCACCAAAAATAAATGCAGGCCATGAAGTAAGTGTATGTGAAAATGGAAATAACCAAATTCACAGCTCTTCAAACCAAGGAAAGCAATTTTTGAACACCTATTTGGGGTGAAGCCCATGGAATCCTTCACAGACCTGAAGGTGAAAGCCACAAGGCACTTGATTAATGCTATGAGATTTTGATGATGATTATAGTTGTACCGCAATCCGTTTCTCAACCTCTTGAAATTCTTTTTCTCAACTCTTGAGATTTTGATGATCATCAAAAGATAGTTTTTGAAAAATTCGCCTTAAATCTAAAAAAGGCGTCCCAGCGATGAATGGATGCTTCTTTTCATGGATTTTTAAAAGATGGCGTTAACCATTATTCCACTTTTTGAACTTACTCCATTCTAGTATTTTTTACATTTTTTAATGCACACTGTAGTGTATTATACAGGACGTAAATAATAATGAGTTGCATGTCATTGGAAAGGTAATTTATCATACTTTTATAGAGTACTGTAAACAGAAAATTGTTTACAGAAAATTGATATATGATTTCTTTGATTTAGTGTGATTTTCTTGAAAAAAAATTTCATTACGACTAACCTTTGCTTGTAATATAGATTTTTTATTATTTCTTGGCATTTTTAAACATAATAAATTTTAATTCTTTAGCTTTAAAATGACACCAAATTCATCAGTGTAGATGTAGGTAATGTTACATCGAGTGATCAAAAAATTATTGCTAAGCATTTCCCCACAGTCAATGAAAGTGGTGGTTCTAAATTAGCCAGAAGTTTTTTCTTTATCTATTGCCTGCTCCCTTTTTTCTTCCTCTCATTGCACTCTCAGGATTTATCTTTACATGATAACCCCTGTGCAGCTTTGGATGCAGTTTTGATCATTCCTAGACCATGGAGGAAGTTGAGGCTGGATGCCATGCTTCTTTTTTTTTCCCCTCACCAGATGCCAAATAAGCTATCAAACTTGTCAGTTGTCCTCAGAAATTCCATATCAAGTGCCTGTAGTCTGCCCTGAGGCAATTCGTGTGTTTCTAGAGCAATTTAGTAAAAGCTCACTGGCTTGCTAGGTCTGGCTCTCGGGACTACTAATTTGTGCCACTCAAAAAAATATAGCTCCCTTATGGTTACAGAGGTCCCAACATTACCTCCAGCAGTGTTTTGGTAGGTTTCCGCCATTGCACTTCTTCAAGGTTACACAGCCCCTTGGAAAATTGCACGTTGGTCTTATGACTGCAGTGCCTTGCTGCCTCACATGTAGAATTCAAGTAGCTGACATGCTTGAGCAAGGTGAAAGTAATACCAAATGATGATGGACTAATGATCATCAAGGCACCAGAACTATTGAGTACAGCATATCTTAAGTAGAATCCTTAGTGTGTTCTGTAGGGGGGGGGGCCAGTTTACCATAATGAAATTTGATAATTTTCATTTCTTGACAACCAATATGTGAACATGGGTACTCACGTGGCTGACATGCTTGAGCAAGGTGAAAGTATAGTAATGCCAAGTGATGATGGACTAATGGTCGTTAAGGTACTAGAACTAAGAGTACAGTATATCTTAAGTAGAATCCGTAGTGTGTTTTGCATGGGTGGGGCTTACCATAATGAAATTTGATAATTTTCATTTCATGACAACCAGTATGTGAACATAGATATTCATAAGCCATTTCCATGAAACAGATAGAAAAGAAGCCTTATATAAAACTACTTATAAGCCCTTTCCATGAAACAGAAAAGAAGTCTTATATAAAACACTAGACCCCACATAAAAAAAAAGACCTAGGAAAACTTCAGACCACACCCGACCCTGATCTTTTTAAATTTCTCTTTGGGAGTAAAAGTTGGTTGAGGTTTTTATTGAAAGCAGACTCAAAAATAACACATTTTGGGAGTAAAAGTTGCTTGAGGTTTTTATTGAAAGCAAACTCAAAAATAACATTTCTGTGACTAGAATATTACTATAAAGCTGTTCTTGGAAGAATGTCCTTCAGACAAATAAAATGACTGGATGTTTTAAGCCACTACAAATATATATCAAAACAATACACGATGGTTACTAAAATTGACATTGTAAATGTAAATGTTACAGGACTTGTCATCATGAATAATGTTCATGAATAATGTACAAGGTAGTGATGCTACCAAAATACATAGAACCATTGAACATAATAACAGGTGCTTTTCTTTAAAAGATACAGCGAAAACTTTTGAGAACTTGAGACCAATAAGTTATATATTTCCTCTTGTTTTTACTGACTATGCACAGAACTCTTGAAACCCCTCCAGAATAAAAATTGTAGCTGATGTGGCCATACTATAAAAAATGTAAAAGCAAACAAAGACTCTATCTGCCTTCCCCCATTTCTCTCTCTCTGGTACAGTATTTTTATGGAGATTTAATATTTTACATAATACAATAATGCAGTGTTGAATGCATCTTGTCTTTCAGTCTGAGCAGGTATATGAACACTTCAAGTTACGATAAACTACCACTTACTGTGTGTTTGCTCTCTCTCTCTCTCTCTCTCTCTCTCTCTCTCTCTCTCTCTCTCTCTCTCTCTCTCTCTCTCTCTCTCTCATTCTTACAAATATACATTCACAAATACATTGACTGAAAATATGTCACACCACTTTTCTGTATTAGGTATGTTATGCTACATATATACTCACAAATACATAAACTGAAAATATATGTCACACCACTTTTCTGTATTAGGTAGAGTACTATACTGCAATGAATAAAAGACGATAAAAATGCTGTCTTTTATTCATTGAGAGAGAGGAAGAGGGGGCCAGAGGCACAATAGTGCGAAATGATTCATAGCTTGTTGAAATAGACACAAAAATGTTTATGATCTTTTTTTATGTTGTATGATTCTGTAGTACAGTATACATATCTTGTATTCATACCAAGTAAGTAGGTAGAACTACTACAATTGGCATTATAAATATTTTGCAGATATTTCTCTGGAATTTAATGATAGAATATTTTAAATTGAATACTATTTAGGATAGGCTGTAAGTACTTTATATAGAATTGCTGTAAACAATACACTAAGCGAGTTGCTCCTACTAAGCGAGTTGCTCCTAGGTATTTTATTTTGTAGGCTCTATAACAGTCTGTTACTTTAAGGATATTGTTACCTACTATAGGGAAGGGCAGACCCTTGAACTGTTTATTAAGTTGAAATGCCTGTAGGTTATACATGGATGAGTTTATAATGTTTACAAACAAAAAGCAGACACAAGGACCTCATCAAGAGGTTCCCCATTTTCTGTAGGAAAAACTCAAGTTGATATATTTTATAGACATCAGATAGAAAATGAATTTTGATATTGAACTAAAAATTAAAAATGTCATACCTATTAACCAAACTGCAAAATTCCTTGATACAACTGAACTGGAAAACACCCAGCTTACATAAAAGCCAAAAGAAGTACATTGAACCTGAAAAAGAAATTATGTACAACTTCAGAACCGACAGATGTCTTGTTACTATACAGTGCAACTATACTAATTATATTGAAGTGTGGAAGCAAAACAAAGCTCAGATTCAGAGTTGACTAAAAAACTTGGATCCAAACTGCAGTGAGAGACTCAGATGCACCATTGGAGTATTTTAAGATCTTCCCATAAAAATTCATACAACTGTGAATGGTGAACTTAACCACAAAAAATGCAATAAAGATTCAGACACATAGTAACTCACCAGCTAAGTAGCTTTTTATTCAGTCAGACATTTTTATAAATGATAGTCCACCACCACCGCTATTCCCAGTTAGAGGTAACAGTACTTATGAATCAGTGCATGTATATGAAACACTTCTTTCACACCAAAATGTTCCTATGGGAATACAAACCAGAGCCTTTTACAGCGCAGAGGAATTAGTTGCTGAAACTTTAAAGCTAGGTAGTTGATTGGTGGTAGGTGGGTGAGTGATGGAAGTCCCTACTGGCCTGCCATCACCAAGTACTTTTTTATTTTGTCTGTTCTTGAGTGAGGATGTCATGCTACACTCTGCTGAATGCCAAGTTGAAACTTATTTCATCTTTTTTATTGTGTGTATTGTATGGTGGTGGTTTTGTTTAACAAGGATTTGAAAAATAAAAATAAGCAACAAAAGGTGTAAAGGACATAAGCATGTATTTAGTCACTTTATGCCTTTTGGGTTGTTACCAGTGTTGTTGTGCTTGGTGATTAGCATGTGCTTGCTGGTCTTCTTTCCATTGAGAGGTTGACAACAGCAAAGGCAAAGAAAGACCAAAAAATGTTTGCTGGTTTCTTCTAAGGGGATTACTCCACCTTCAACACTTTCAAGCCTTTAGGCTCCATCCTTCCTGACTGCCATCTCTCTGTCTCTCTCCCTGCCTTCTGCTCTTACATGGGGGTTATGCTTGTAGGTTAGAAAACCAACCTATGTTGGCTGACGTTGCCAACTTGGATGCACGTGTGATAATGAGTAAGGGCCACACTCCTTCGACTCTGCTCCTTGAGGAGATTACAACTTCTAAGTGGAGTAAGGTGCAGAAACACAAAATTGTATCTTCCTCCTCCTCCTCTTCATTCCATGAGAAGAAGTATTAGCCCTGGAAGCCCTCTCACAAGAAGTTCCATAGGACTTCGAGTGAGTGCCTTCCTTCTTTGGAGGTTGCGGTGGAATTTGCTCACCTGTGGGGGATATCTCCCGTAGGTAGGGTTGACACAGGGTTCTCTGAGGGTGCTCATGAAGCAGAGTCTTCCCATTAACTTCCAAGATATTAGGACTGTCCTAGACTTCCTGTTTGTACATCTGCTTAGGTACTCAAGAGGAGCCCATGTTACCCTCCTGCCTTGATATCTCTTGTAGTAGCAGAGGCAATTAAGACTTTTGGATGGGGAAAGATGAAGAAACACAATCAAGTTTCTTCTTCCTCCTCCTCCTCGTTGTTGAGCTCTTCCTCCTCATTTTCTGCCTCACCTTCCTTCTGTTGGAAGATGTTTCAGAAGCCCTTTCACAAGAATTCCATTGAACTTTGAGTGTGAATGCCTTCCTTCTCCAGAGGTTGGTGGTGGCATTCATTATAAGGTTGTCCAAAAATATAATGACAGAACAGTGAGACTTAAAAGGACCACGGCCTTATCTGGATGAAGGCTCGCTGCATAAAGGGCATATGTGTGACCTGGGTCAACCAATTATACAAATACAATATATACAACTTTGAGAAACAAAATCTAAGTCATGGTGTATGACCTGCCAGACAAATGTTACAATAAATAAAATGTTATTAATGTTGTCTGGTCGCATATTTACATAATTCAACAGTAGGACACTTCCGATGACCGTGACCCGACGACCTCAGGTCGCGGAGTCCTCTAAGGTGAAGGCTGGAAGGTCCCTTACAGAAAATGGAGCGGAGGAGAACGGGTTTCAGGGGATACCTTACAGTACTCCCCCCCCAAGACGTTTGTGACGTCTGATTAATTCCTGTAATGTGAGGGAGGGTGGAGGGTTCCCCTGGATTTTTTCAAGTGAAAATTGAGGGAAGGGCACCGTCCTTGGTGTCCTCCTGCAGGATACCAGCCCCTTGGTGGCCCTTGGGGGGATTGACTGCTCTGGGAGGACATCCTCGTTTCTTCCTCATGCCCTGTTGACGTGTTATAAGGGGGGCCTGGGTGGCCCGTTTATCCTCGACACCTTCTGGATTGTCTTCATCAGGCAGAAAGGCTGACGCAGGAAGATCTCTGTTGATAGATCGACCTGTCTCCGCAGGCCGTAGATGTCCGTATCGGGGAGGTGGAGGAGGGTGTCAAAGGCGTTCATTATGTCCCTGGGGTCCCCGTCTCTCCTGGGGTTGAGGGCGAGGTCCATCAGGTGGGATGCCCTCTCGGAGGCCGACGCTGTGCAGGTCTCGAGGAGCTTATCTTTTAAGCCAGAGGAACGTTACTGGGTCCCCCTGGGAGCGGAGCCACGTCGCGACCTTCTTGTAGATTTCCTCTGGCAGGGCGTTGATGGCAATATTGGCCTGGAGAACGGCATCCGTCAGGCCGGCGACTTGGAAGTTCCCCTCTACCCTGTAGAACCATCCCTCAGGGTCGTCCCAGGTGTAAGGGGGCAGTCGGACAGTCGGGGCGGCCTTCAGCTGCTCTGGTGCACGCGGCGCGGGAATGGGCAAGAGTCGGGAGACGGACAGGTTGCGGGGGGTAGGTGTCGGCCGTGGCGTAGAGACGCACAGGGGCGAGTGAGGCAGGTTGTCTCCTGATGCATCGGCTACCGAGGGACCAAGTGTAACGGATCTGTCTGCCATGTTTTTTGCTCAAACCTTATCGATATCTCGAGCACCAAAACGTACAAGGAGTACACTGTAATTAGTCCGCTAATGGTGCGGGAGACCTACCGACGAGAGTCGGAACGCCTGAACACCCAGTGGGCGCCGTATTGAGTCCGTTAGGGGAGTGAAGTTTTCATCCGAGCCAAAACTAAGCACCATAGTTAGTCCGTTAATGGCTCGGAGAAATACTCCTTAGGTCACCAATATAAGGTTGTCCAAAAATACAATGACAGAACAGTGAGACTGATTTATTGACAAAAAATGTACACGACTTCCTTAAAAGGACCGCGGCCTTATCTGGATGAAGGCTCGCTGCATGAAGGGCATATGTGTGACCTGGGTCAACCAATTATACAAATACAATATATACAACTTTGAGAAACAAAATCTAAGTCATGGTATATGACCTGCCAGACAAATGTTACAATAAATAATATGTTGTTAATGTCGTCTGGTCGCATATTTACATAATTCAATAGTAGGACACTTCCGATGACCGTGACCCGACGACCTAGGGTCGCGGAGTCCTCTAAGGTGAAGGCTGGAAGGTCCCTTACAGAAAACGAAGTGGAGGAGAATGGGTTTCAGGGGAGACCTTACACACTCACCAGTGTGTGGGATGTTCGCAGTGGGTAGGGTTGACAGGATTCTATGAGTGTACTTGTGAACTAGTGTCTCCCTGTTTACTGGTGAAACGTGATGTCGGTCATGTACTCTTTCCCAGTTCGTGCCTCTGATAAGGTGCTATAGAAGAGTCAGCATTACCCTTTTACTTGGCCTGAGCAAGATTCCTGGATTGTGTGCATGCAGAAAGAAGGTTGATTTATGACAGGTTGATGGGCAACAAGTCATCGCCGCATGATACCACTGGGTATCATGGCAACCTGTATGCGAGTGATTGTACAGATCATTGGGTAGTGTCTGGTACATCCACAACTCCCAATGTACACGCGCACAATCCGTGATTGTGCTTGTGCAATAGAGGGTTCGTGCATGGAAGGTTGCTTTGTTACAAGACTGTTAACACAGCAAAATGCATGCATATGATCAAGCAGACACAGGGTGTTCCTGGTTTGTCCAAGATTCTTGATGTGCATGTGTATGATAGCACACTTAATGCTCATCTGTGTAGCTCCTAGGTTGGTTTTGACCAGTCATACCAGTTGTATTGACCAGATTTTTAGCTGCCTTCTGACTTATGTCATCCCTTGTAGGGGTTGCACTTGGTTCTCTGAGATTTTTCTGTAGAAGCAAGATTTTGGACACTTCTTACTCAGGTTTAGGACTGTATCTCTCTGGCATCCCTGTGCAAAAGTTAATAAGAGATGAGAGGAGACAGTGCTCCCCAGCTCACTATTCAGACCAGGATCTTGACATTTCAACAAGCCACTCAGTTGATAGTTGACCTCCCACTATGGGATTCAGTCTGCCATATAAAAGGCAATAGTTTTTTATATTCATGTAGGATTAAATAACAAATTTGTAGATGTTACGGCGTAGGTCATTTATTTTTGCTGTATTTGCATTTATAATACTGTAATCCACAAATTCATTCAACTACAATCATGAATATTTTTTCTTGAACAAACACTTGGGACAAAAGACGTTTATATTTTATCTTCACCGTAGAGAAATGACATAGTTTATGATACTTGTTATATATATAACAGACCAAACCAAAAACAAGGGAATATGGAAGGGCTGTTGTACTAGCTTATATAAAACAAATGGTACTTTAAAGAATTTTACTCTCCTGTAGATAAACTACGGCAGTACAGATAATGCTACAAGTCACTATTTGAAGCTGGTAATTTGTGTTTTTCCTAGTCATACAAACAAGATGCTTTTAATATAATCCCACCTCAGCCACCCTGCTGAGTCCTTAATGCCAAAGGGAAAAGTGCCCAGTGATGGCAGGCTAGTGGGGATTTTCCCCAATCACCCACCTACCATCAGTTAATTTCCTTGTTACCAAGTTTCAATGAGTGATTCCAGCTTGTGCTGAAGGATACTCCTAAATAAAAAGCTCTGGTTTGTGTACTTTGGAAAATTACAAATTTTATATTATTAAAAGTTTGCTATATTTCCCCGTATGATTATTTGTAAAATTTGTGTCTGTACACCCTATCTAACCATCACAAGCAGCTTGCAATTAAACATGTAAGTAAAGGTCCATATTACACAATCTAAGGTAAAAAGATGATTCCAAATCATCATCTGGTGAAGGATTTGCTGCAGCATCATGTGAAAAAATGAGGCATTGTGTTCTTTATTCAGCAGAGCATATGTTTTTATAAGAGAATTGTCTATTGTAAATTAACAGTTTAGTAAGCAGTTGATATTAGAAAAATTCGCCACCTCAGTTTTCAACTTCAATTTTAATTGTCCTAACACCTCATGCTTGCACTGTAGGCATTACTTACGGGCATTTGCAGTGTCCCTTTGGCCCCTAGCTGCAACTCCTTTCATTCCTTTTACTATACCTCTGTTCATATTCTCTGACATTTTACTTTCCACCCCCTTAACAATTGTTTTAACATTACTTTCAGCACTGAATGACCTCATAGGTCCTAGTGCTTGCCCTTTGGCCTAAATTGTATTTGCCCTAAAAATTACCTGTCGAGTAGATGAAGCTTTCAGCCTTTGAATTATATGAAACTAGTGTTAATGTTGAAATTTGTTGCATCTCTGTTCATGGAGGCATTTAGTCAATGAAGATACTGATAAGCAACCAAAGCTGCAACAACTACACCCTCAAATACTATACACCTATTCCTGTCGGTGACATTTTACCGTCTAAACCTCACAATTTCTTGCAGCTGGTAATTTTGTGGAATAATAAATCTCATATCAGATTGAACCCCATGGCAGATTGTGGTATTCTTTATTTTGAAGAAGTGACGTTAGCTCTTCTTCAAATTGGGAACATTAATTTAACCCATGAGTGTTTAATGAATAGCCCACATGTTCCAATTCCAGACTGCAGAGGATGCAGAACAACACAGATTTATCATATTTTATGTCACTGTTCTGCTTTCATTCAACAGCAAATATCAGTTTCCTTCTATGGAAATACAAACGACTGGTTTTTAAATAGCACAGTTTCCTCATTGTGAGCGGGTGCAGTTGTTGACCTTTGTAACAAAGTTGTTACTTGGTGGTTATATAGGGTGAATGGGGAATATACCTCTCTTGCCTTACATCACTATTCACTTTTTTCCCAGAAGCCGAGAGTAGATATACTGCCCTTGCACTCTTCCCTGCTGCTGTTGAATTTATTTTTCTGCTCATTAAATTTGAGTGTTCATTTGTCTTTCTCATTGTTTATGTCCTGGATGAAGAAAAAACGTGACCGACACCTTTGCAAGGAGCACTGGCATCCTTGGGTGCTTTATATCCCTTGTAATTGTAGACCTCACAAATACTGTTCCTTTTGTAAGGGGAAGGGGTGTCCTTGTGGTTACTCCTTCAAGGAGTGCGTTGGCTGGACTTCCCCACAGTGGGAGATTTGGTAAGTTTGGAAGAAGGACAAGAAGGATTTATCAGCTTCTTCATGGAGGCATTCACCTCTAATCTCATATGGTTTCTTCCTTTCCCCTGCTAACATTCCAATTCCTCTCTGTCTGCTATAATCACTAACTCTACCTTAGCTATGCAGAAGTCTTGTTACACCTTCTCTTTGGAGGATGAGGCAACTGCTGGTGGTGGTGCACCATCAACAGCTGTTTCGCCCTCAAACTTATCTGACCAAGCTGAACAGAATACTCTGTATCTTATGTTCCCCAGTTCCAGATCCCTGGGCAGTGTTGGAGGACATCTTCCAACACCCCTGGGGTAATGTGGATGTTTACACTTTCCTACCTTTCAGTCTCCTTTGTAAGGTGATAACAGAGTAGTCATCCCCCGTCAGGAAGACCCTGGTGGCTTCTTGATATGTGCAAGCTGAGTGGTAATCTGATCTGCTGATTCTTCTGGTCAAGGTATTGGGAAAGATTCCCCTCATGGGACACTCTCCTGTGTCAGCCACACATTTGGAGTTACCAGCAAGCCATCACTCCCAGCAGCTTCACAAGTGGTTGTCCAGTGTATCCTGAGAGGCTCTTCTTGCAGGGCTGTGTGGAAGATGTCTGGGTACCTCCAAGAACAGAGCTTTCTTGAAAAGTGGAATGAGGTCCTGAGGTTTTCTTTGATGTTGATGAAACTATCATGATGTATCTGGCATAAATGGCAAGCATGGAGTTCCCAGAAAAGTCGCTTTCTTCTGTTGCAGCCTTGTACATTTTGGCGAATATGACTCACAGAGGAGATCCAATTGCTACACCATTTATCTGGTAGAAAATTCTGTGTGTGTGTGTGTGCAATATAAGAGTATTTCCATAAGTATGTGTTCATGAATTTTCAGGGGTACAGAATTTTATGTCTTACTAGTAATATCCTGTGGTTCCTCTTATAGGGTGTTTGTCAATAAACGTTGCCTGTCTGTCAATGCAGTGTCACCTCGGGAGTTGTTTTTTCAGTGTTATTTAAACACCTGAAAAATATCTAATTAGCAAATTAAAAGAAAAATTTGAATGAAGCCTAGGTTGACTTTCTACTTGTTTTGGAGGATTACACCTTAGGATGCTAATATGGGGTTGTTAAAGCCCATATGCTTAGGACCTTACCAATATCTCAGATACCATTGCCCACATACTGTATACCCAGGGTGCCTAACAGGATGTTGGTAAGCTGCTTTACCATCCTATGTAAAGTAATTGGTTAGGAATTGTTTAATTTAAAACTTTATATTCTAACATTTCTATTTGTCAGTCTGTGTAAAAAACCAGTGATGAAGGCCATATTGTTATTTGTCAGCCTCCTCCATTGTTGTCAATGTTGCTGGTCACTCTGGACAATGCTGATGAATTTTAGCATCATTGCTCTTGCTTCCTATGAAGAATGGGGAGGGGGAGGTTGGAATGGGGAATTGTTATTGACTTTGCTTCAATTAACGTGGATTATGATGAGCAATGAATATTTAAATTTTTAAAATATTTATATAATCAAATATCTTTTGTGGAATTTGGTACAGGTATCTGTGTGAGAGAATTTAAAAAGTAGTCTAACATTTGACTTACAAGATTGTAAGTTGAAATAGGGTCATGAGGAGAATCGATCACTTGGAACTTAACCATACTTTTCTTCCATTTGTTTTCAATTATTTTTATTGTATTATATGTCAACTTATTTTCAAATTTCAATTTGTGATAATAATAGTTAAGAAGATAGTGTACAATCAGATTCGATAAAAATGTATGCTGGTAACAGGATCATTGGGTGAGTGTGATTCAATAACTACAACACATCCCAATTTATTCCAAAAGAAATTTAGTTTGCACCCAATTTTTTCCACAAGAAATTTAGTTTGCAATTTCTCCATTTGTAATTTGCTATGATGGAATACACTGCATTCGTATAACCAAGGTTGAATGTAGCTTTTAATGAAACCACCAGGTCACATTTCTAAGCTCTCATAGGTCCTCCAAAGGAAATTAGAATGCGGAAAGCAGTGCAACTGGGCTTTACCTGCTACAAACAGTTTGAGTGCAGATGGTGAATGCAGCAATTTCTCCTCTCTTTCTCAATGTCTTATTGACCTATATTTAATGATCGTGTTTTTGTGTATAGAAAGGAACTTAGTGAATATTTTAAATTGCACATATTTAATACTGTAGATAACACAAGAAAGAATATTCAGTATTATGAGATAAAAACAGAAGAATGTTCTTGAATACTTGACATAACCACACACGCACAGCTGGGCGGCAACACCTTTGTGTTACCTCATTCGGTATGGATGGGAAAAGTTGTCGACATGGACATAAGGAGCTGCAATCAAACATGGTTTCACAATGTAGACTAAGTAAGGATAATCTTAAACAAGTAAAAAATGCGCCAAAGTTTCTTCGGCGCAGTCGAGTTTTCTGTATAGTGTATGATGCTGTATGAAACTTGATGTGCTGCAGTGTGAAATTCTCAGCCACGACTGGGCAGTGCTCAGTTGCTCCCCAGATGCGGTTAAATGAAGATGTGTTGGCAGCTGGCGCCTCTAGGGGTGCCAGACACATGATTCATGGCTAACCTTAACCTTACATAAAATAAAAATTTGATATGAAGCCCTCTAACCTCAGTAGTTTTTAAGATCTGAGGGCTAACAGAAAAAGTGCGGACGGACAGATAAAGCCATCCAATAGTTCCCTCGTACAGAATACTAAAATGCTGTATTTTTAGTTGCATATATCATCTTTTCAGGCTATGACACCAGTGACAGGATGTCAAATGAAAAACATCTATTTTTTTTATTTTACTGCCTCCAATGGTGAGGATATTGTAAAGAACATTTTGGGTAGTTCCTACGAAAATCATCTGTGAAAGCCAAAGAGAATTATTAAAGTACATTTACCTATGAAGTTGCTGCATCTCTATGGTAACAATTTCAATATGTAATTAATTGCCGAGTTGTAAAAATATGGGAAATTTGAAGTTATGCTTTATGGGTAATGTAACGTTAAGTGCCAGAGTTCTCTGTAAATTTCAGTTGTGATTTTATGCTATATATTAATGGAATGTAACTTTTAGTCAATAATTTTTTGTGAAAATTATTATGAAGATTGCTTTAATCTTTCTATTGATTTGCAAACTGCTTATTAGCTACTAAAACCAGTTTATGTTTCAGCACCTTGGTCTCGGCAAGGTACCCCAGACTGGGATGAGGGTGATGCCTCTTTGCCTCCTAGAACAGCACGACGTCATAATGATGAACGACGACGTGTAGCAGACGAAGAAGAAACTGTACTAGATGCTGCTGAAACTGGAAGTGTAGGCAGTCTTGATCGAGGTTAGTCACTCATATTACAGTCATTTGTACCTTATTTAAATTGATCACAAATTGTACATCGTAAATAACTGCAATAGCATCACTTTTGTTGATCATAGGAGTATCCCATAACTGAAACTTGGTATGCATGAACCTGATTCATATTAGTTTGGTTGGTGAAGTATGGATTCCAGTCTTTCCATTTGAAATATATGCAAAAGTTTAACTTCATATTCATTAGATATTGTCATATTGAAGTTTTAACATTTAAAAGTTTAACGTCCTGTTCGTTAGATATTGTCACATTGCAGTTTTAATGAAACCATAACTTAAGTTAATGATTCATTGTCATGTAAGTTGTGAAATTTAATGAGCCTGGGGGCTGAGGGAAAGAAATCAGAGAGGGACAACCAAAATAAAATTTTTATTATTACACTTGGAACTTTATAGCTGCTTCAGCTAAATTATTTAGAACTGCATTCCCCTTCTATAATTTCACTGTTTATATGACAGGAATGATAATTTTTTATCGTGACTGTATGGTTTTGAATTATTTTGATAGTTCTAAGAACATGATGACGATGTTGGATGACATCCTCCTTACCCATGGAATATGAGTAACTCACATGGTTGAGTTAGCAGAATATAGAGCTTTGCCTTAGTGATTTATCTGGTATAGATTAGCTGGTGACCCTTAAGGTGCAAGTACAGTCATACTGTGTTTACATTGTTTCAGTAGGCACAAGCCCTATGGCCGCCTTTATAAAAGAAAGGTTCACGGTAACTTTTGTAGGCACATCCATTAAAAAAATTTCAAGGAACAAAGAAGCCACATACAAGATGAGAGTATTGGTCTGCTGACATACCTTCCCAGATGATTCACTGGGAATGCAAGCATTCAGACAAAAGTTCTGTTGGTATCTGATATCATCTGTTAGTAATTACTGTATATTGGAAGTAAAGATATATTTTACTTCAATTTAATTATAAGTTTCTCACTTGTTGATAATTGTCAAAAACAAATGTATGAACATAAAAATGCCTTCATTCATCCAAAATGAGAAGTACAGTATGTTAGTATAAAAGATCATTGTAAAAATCGTGCTTAAATGTTTAAGTATACTTGCAAAAGATGATGGCGGAGGAGGAGCAAGCATCAAGGAGGTTCAGAGGGGCCCCAAAGTCAAGTTTTTTATGGCCTCCTTCACAGTGGATTTGATGGCATATGTTCTTGGCTTTATCAGGCATTGGGACTTAAAATGTGAAGGACTTAATTTCTCACATATTGATTAGATGTTTGAAGGGACATGTTTTACACATTCATAACTCTGTCCAAGAGTTTGAGATGAAGCAATTTCACTAAATGGGACAATAAGAGATTTATGAACTCTAAGTAATTTCTATATCTTTGGGGATGACCTCTGTAATTTTTCTAATGTCATAACAGGAATGGTTCTTTGATGTCACACTATTAGTGTGACATAATCATCCACAAAAGACTTAGATTTATCCAATAAATCTGTTCGTCCAATAATGCTTCTATTTTCACAGCAGAATTGTTTTCAGTATGGTCAGTTGTTAAAGATTATTGAAGTATGCACCATAGAAATTTGTAATTTTTGAGGTGAAACTTACCCTCTCATCATTTGCTTTATATGTGACTACTTGGTGCAGTCGGTGCAGGTTCGACAAGTGTTAAAATTGAAACAGTCGTTAATGAACACTCCTAATGATGTCAGGGAACCTCGGTAGCCATCACCTGGGATTTAGCCTCTGGACAGTGGAGAGGAATTTGTCCATGCCCCCAGTTTGTGCCTGGTTGATTTAATGTTTTGGCGGACATGTTAAGTCATCCAGGACAGGTACTCTCACATGATTGATCTTTAACCCTGTAGTTTGATAGGCGATTTGGAGAATGTTAGGACAACCCCTCATTGATCTCATCACAAAAAACTTAATATTGGTCTCCAGCTGTGTCTCCACAGTTCCAGACCCTCAAGCCTGGGCAGTAGATGTTATGGTTCAAGATTGGACAAACCTATTTGTTTATGCCCTCTGTATGTTTCAGCTGTTGAAGGGGGTACTTAAGAGTTGATGAGGGCTTCTGGAATCACAACCATGATTCTTATTGCACCTTGGTGGCCGAGAAGGCACTGGTTCCCAGTCCTTCTGGAAATGTCAGTAGAAGTTCCCAGACAGTTACCTTGATAGACAAATTTGCTTTGTCAGTCGGTGTAGGGGAAGCTTTGTGGTAATGTTGAAATGCTTTGTATAACTGTATGGAAACTGTTGATAAGCTCCTCATCTTTCGAGACTTCTAAGTTGCATAGGGACAATTTCCTAATGGCTAAGGGAAAGTCCACAAAGTCTTGTTCAGTACAGTGGGAGTGTATAGATCATGGGGCAAGTCCAGGGGTATTTCCTGTCTTCGCACCAACATTAACAATACATATAATAAAGTTGCTGCGTTTCCTGAGAGATGTCAAAGGTTTGTCTATTTCCTCCATTAAGGCTATAAATCCATGCTTGCTTATGTATTAAGGCATTCTGGAATGGGTATTTCAAAAGGGACTTGATTTAGGTGAAGCTGTTCTTTGATGAGTGTGTGAAAAGTCTTCAGGGAATCTTGGGATTTGAACTACACACACTTCTTAGTCATTCTCTTCTTTGTATTGTACACTATAAACTTACTTGTGTTCTCATCATAATCCAAACATTTTGTTGCTTAATCCTACATTTTTCTTTCACTTTATGTACATGTGATATTTTTCCATTAGGCTTGTGCTTACAGTACATAATTTTTAAGTTATCAGAAGGGTAAAAGTAGTGGTGGTACAAATACAGTAATCATTTCATTCTATCCAGAGTCTGTAACTAGTGAGGGCAAAAGGCGTCGGCGTCGACACCGAAAGTTCCGTCGTCGAGGAGGTGGAGGTGGAGGTGAGGGTGGTGATGGAACCTCAGCTGATGAAGGTTGGAGCACTTCTGCCAATGAGAGTTGGGGAGGTGATGAAGGCTGGGCTGCCTCAACAGGAGAAAACTGGGAGCCTCAACCTTCAGGGCGTAACAATGTAGAACGCAATGCTGGAGGGGATCAAGGAGGTCGTCGAGGAGGTGGGCGGGGTCACCCTGACCGACCACCGAGTAGGGAAGGGACACTTCCACGTAGACGACCCCCACGACATGAGGGCACTCCTGCTCGCCAGTCTCCAGGGCGCCGCCCCCCACAGCAGCCCCGTAGGTCTCATCAACCAGCTGTGAATGGCAACTAAATGATTTGATGATGGTAAGAGCTTAAGGGATGGCCTCCCTACCAGTATGTGATGCTTGCAGTTAAACTGGTTAGGCCAGTTCCATGTATGCCTTACTACCAGTTCTGTATTTAAGTACTCAAGCTCAGCTGCAGCTGGTGACATGAAGGTTCTCCCTGAAATATTTCACCTCTCCTATTGATGACAACACCGTATTTGTAGTCTTGCATTGATATATAACCATTGAAGGTGACTTCCCCACTGTGAAACTTATAATAAATGATGTAAAGCTATCATTATGATGGAACCTTATGTTATACTTGATTGTAGATTATCACTGAAATACTGTAACCTAACAATGCTACTGAAGGACTTATGACTACAGAAACTGAACAAATGATGAACAAATATTGTGGATATTTTTGTTTTATCATGAGTAATGTTTTGTGAGTGCTGATAAAGATTTAACTATATTAGACTTAAAGTATGCTTCATTCAGATATTTAAGTTTTTTAAAAAGAATAGCTCTCAATAAAGCTTGATTGCTTTATTTTATACATATCAGTATTCATTTTTGTTTTTTTTTTATTTACATGCTTTGGATTTGATATGGAATACAGTGTTGAAGAAATCCTCTTAAATTTTCCTGAAAATAATGCAACTCTTATGTGGTTAGGGATATTGAGATTATATTTTTAGTTCTTGACTTGTTGGAAGTGGAATTGGTTATGTACAGTAATTTTTAAGTTGAGGACATTTTTGTAAGAAACATATTTTTTATGTATGTTCCTTACTGTTTTCTCAAAAATGATCTTCATATTCCTTTTAAAAATGGTTTTGCTTGCAAGAAATTAAAATTAAATTCTCAAATTTACACAAGCTGTATAACAGCTGTTTATGAATGGGCTTTTGATAGGTGTAGAAAGGCTTGTATCTTTTGGCATTTTGATTTTCTTTTATATTGTCCTTGGTAGGCATCACTGCTTTATCATAGTTTTCATAATTTATGTCCAAGTCCATAATCCATGTGGTTATTGAATTAAATTGACTTTAGTTATATAAGCACATTATTTTGTCTGGTTTTAATAAGTAACAAGACCATTGCATACAACTGATAAGGACATTTGACACCATGAATAATAACTTGTGATTATATTAATGTGATATAATGTTTCAAAACAGAGCTAGAAGAGCCACTGAACCTTATGGGGTTTTTACTCTCAAGTTATGAAATGTTTCACCACAAAGTGTATTTAAGGCAATGACTGGGCTGTACAGAAAATGGCATAAGTCATGCTGCAGCTAAACCGTCTTGCCTCAGCTCTTTTGTGTAACTGTGAATAATTCATACGTAACACTATTCCTATGAACAAATAACCTTATTTTGTTCTGTGGACAGAGATTTGTCAATTATGCCAAGTGTGTACCTCTAGTATTGAGATGTGGCATGTAGTAAAAATGCCCTCCATAGATGACTGCTGATATCATTTCACCATTATACTTTTGTCCCAATAATTCATGACATTCACAATGCTGTTAGTGACTTAGTGTATCAGAAATTTGAGTGTTGCATGTCTTACACTGTATTAAATCTGTATTAAATGGCTGTCTTTGCAAGTGACTCGTAAAGTCCAGCTCATGTTGAGAAAAATCACAAATTTTAATGAGGAAATTGTATAGTATATGAATTAGCTAATTTTTTTCAACTAATGCTTTTATTGCATCCCATTTGAAAATTCCTATATTTATATCATCCTTGGTTTAAATGACTAATATGACTCACTCGTCACTCAAATGGTAATTTATAGAAATTTTACATTACTTTGAGACAGTTAATTTCTATCTACCTAATATACCTAATTGCAGCTTCTTTAATTTTATTAATCACATTTCAAACAAAATAAAGGAAAATGAAAGCAAAAGCTTTCTCATAAAGACTGCAGTCATGTTGGTACAACAATAGACATATACTACTAAACAATGAAATACCTTTCACAAGAGCTATAAGCTTGTTGAGAAAGGCCTCCTGTAGTACTTCATGTAAGTAGAGCTTCTCAATCCGTACTTAGCTGATCTTGAAGTGCACTTCAGAGGCAAGTTGACAAAACATGATAAGGACCACATACACAAGTTATTAATTGTCCATTTCAACGTAAAACCAGCCAAGTGTATCACTTGAGCAGGGAATTCCAGGCATTTTTCATCATGGGATATATCCTTTAGAGCCTTAAGTGTTCTAATCTTTGCAGAACATTGCTTCTAATAACGGGACCTGCAAACCATATGTGCTGTTGGTTATCCATTACAGGAGGCTCATATTCTGAGTCAGCATGGAAGATGATGTTGAACACAATATAACTTAATTTCTTATTAACAGAAAACATGTGTCATCTGAGTAATTTATTGCGATGTTCTTGATACCACATACTGTCTCAGGGTGTGAGCCAGCAAGTAGCAGAGAGCAGGTGTGGGTCATACTTGAAGCTAGATGCTCGACAGCTCTCCACATGGCTTGTTCTTGCTACCACCCTCTTTGTATTTGCTGCCTTTGGAAATGAAATTTATTGCAGTAAAATAAATATGTTTTGATTCTTCATCATGTTGTATCATTTTAGCTGTATCCATTTCAATTTCAAATTTCATGAGTGTGCTGAAAACATGTGACCTTCCATATTGTTTCATTAAAGTGCATAGCTTTATTAAACAAGAAAAATAATAAGTTATATAAACCATTCCAATTTTACTTTAGTGAAATTCAAAGTCTTATCAAACCAATTAGCCATTTATAAAAATAAAATTTAATACTTAGCTGATGTTAACTGTAATCCAGCTGTAGGTTTTCATCTGCTTCAGTATTTGCTCTTCATTTATGAAAATTTCATATGGGAGTCTCAAAATATAACTTATTGGCCTGGTTGAACCACTATATATGGCAAACCTATGAGAGTCTAGTCTTTTGATTTTGTATGTAGTTAACTTAATAATATACAGTAATAATAATAATAATAATAATAATAATAATAATAATAATAATAATAATAATAATAATAATAAATACAGTAGCACTTATTTTAACAGACCTTTAGGGGGTCTGACCTTTTTAATAAGCAGCAAAATCTGAAAACATACCCTATAATATAATCTACAAGTGAACATTCATGAGATCCCAAAGCCAACATTCATACCCTATATGATAATTTAATGCACTTCCTAACAAAACCTAGCCCATACTTTATACTTATTCAGTCTCAGAGATTTATCTGTAAATTATATCACTTAAAATTAGCCTAGCATTTCGCCTCACGAAAAACATCATAATGGCGCTGCTGAGTCCTACCTACAGACTTTGTGTATGAGTAACATATTAACCTAATGGTCTCTCTCTCCTTGAACTTCTTTGACTAGCTAACATTAAGGCTACTGCTGTATTGCACTGGATGGGAAATTGTATGCACCCAATTCCCCACAGTTGGTATAGTACATTGTGGTCACTACTTTTGCCATTATGCCTACTTTTCATTCTACATATAAAGAAATGACAAAGGTGTTTAGAGTATGTAGGTGGTGAAGGTGGCATGCTCTAGAAAGGCTCTTGCCTACAACCTGATCATAAGTCTAGGTCCAAATTTATCCAAAGACTTTGAAAGCTTCACTGCTTCACTTGTAGTATTATTTACCCCTCTTTGTGAAATTTTTTGTTACCCGTATTTTTTGTGAAATTTTTTGTTAAAGTATATATTCTTCCCTTTATTTTACTTTACTATGGTGGTTTCCTCTTGTCCAGAAACTGTACCTGTGAAATCTGCTTTCTTTTGTCTCTTTACACTCGGCCTTTGCATGACTTGTGCTGCACCACAGTGAGCAACCTCTTGCAATAGACAACTGAAGGAAACTTATCAGATGTGTGTGAAACGAACTTTCCAATCTTCACTGTGCCTGGAGGTGATATGTGTGCTATAAACATGGGACCTTTAACCAAAAAGATCAAGGGAGGATTCTTCTTTTTTTTTCTGTTGACACTAGCATTACATGACCTGAATGTTGGGAAGTAGCTCAAGAGTCAGTCAGTGCTGATACAGAGACTCGAGACTAGTGCCTGCCAGTGATCACCTTTTTAATTTTACCCATAATATACACATCTGATGTTTACTCATGAGTACCTTTTTGACAACTATCATTTGACCAAGTCATAATTATCATTCAAACAGTACTTAATACCATATATATTTTAATAAGCTGCTTTTGTAACATTTTAGTACACAAGTTTTTTAGAAAAAGCATTACTGAGAGATTTACCTGTACACTGAGATAAACACTTAAGTTCCACCTCTCTAGGTTTGGGGGGGGGATTTCCTTGCTGAAGCCCTCTCCATGTAGATGCTGATACTATTCATAAGAGAAATGTGTGAGATAGGTTTTACCTACTTCCAACTGCTAAGGAAATGACAAAGAGTAAGATAAGTACTAGGAAGCCATTATGAATCAGATGCCCTGGCAACAAAAGAACCCACACTTATGTTCAGATACACACAAGCTTTGGTCACATTTTTTTCATCATTTGCTATGCCTTGCCAGCTTATTAGACTTCCCTCAAGTACAAAATCAAGTATTTCTCCATGCTTCCTAGGTCTTCTGAATGGTTACTTTAGTTATAATTTTGAGGGTTACAGATCCCCCAGACTCCTACTCTTTGTTGGGCAGATACCATCTGAGAGTAACTACTTAGATCTGGCTCTCAAAATTCAATCATACGTAGTTGATCTAAACTAAATTAGCTAGTGTTTTCTTGCCTTTCATATGCTCCTTATTCTTCTTCTGTCAAGGACTGACCCTTGTTAGGTGAACCAAATGTAACATTACCAACAATTTGGATTTCTCCCAGCATATGAAGGAAGATGAGGATGGACAGCATCCTGTAATATTCAGACAGGTGATAAGGTCAACAATAATGAAACTCATGTCAAGCTCTGCTCCTAGTGTTCAGTCCTATCTCGACAAGCTAATGACCTCCAAGACACTGAGGGATTTAATTGTCCCTAAAGTGTATTTTTGTGATAAGCAGAGGAAACTACTTTGAAAGTTCCTTTTCTGTAATTGCTGACCTGAATCAAGTGAAAAACCAAGTCTTTAAAACAAAGATAGTTTAGAAGGTACATCTGAAGCATCTCCAGCAACATATAATAACACCAGCTAATAGCACAGAATTAAAAGTTAATTATCGTGTATCTCCCAGACTACTCCAATAGGTTATTGTGAAGGCACAGGTGAATGTATCTGAAGAGGAATTATTGTAATTAGAGACAAAAGCCCACAAGATCAGAGTACAGTAATGCCCATCTCTGTTTAATCTGTGAAGTGAACAAATACAAAATACAGCTACTGTACTGTACAGTACTTGTTTCTTTAACCATTTTTCTCCAGTAGTACTAGAGCCCTATTACTGATGGTTTTCTAAGAAATTAGCATAATTTTCTTTCATAAAAAAACAATAGGAACTAGCTTTGATAGGTAACCCCTCTAAGATGCCAATTAAAAACCGGGGCACATGAGGTTAAACATAATGTGGAATTGACTTTGATCCTAAGAGCAAGGACTTTAAAGTCTGCTCCATATGTTCCAAACTCTGCCTCAGAGATGCAACTCTTAGCATCTCAATGTACCAGGTAGGAAGGTGTGGTTGTGGTGGGGTACTCAACCTACACTTCTGCTTAACATTTCTTTGTCTTTCTAGTGCCATCAGGAATGGGATCATGGACATTGCTTTGCACAGTTAGGTGAGTACTTAGGCTTACAGACACCTCTTTGGAGTACAAATAATTGGCTTTACATACCATACCGGTTGCAACTGTATGAATCAGGTGCTTGCTGTGAAACAGTTATGTGAGGGGTTTGAAGGAAGGTATGGAGAAAAAGCTGTAGGTTACATACATGGACCAGAGAAAGCTTATAACAGAAATGATAAAGAGGCAATGTGGAGGTCATTTATTCCTCACACCACTGAACTGTGGAACAGTCTCCCTTAGGATGCTGTGGAATTGGAACTTCAAAAGTTCAAGCAAAGATGCAATGCATAACTACCCTGTAATGATTCTCCTTGTATTTTAATTAACATACATTTTTATCTATTGATTTATTAATTTGTTAATTGATTTTTCTTTTCTAATGACTGACCTTTTCCTGTATTTCCTATTATCTTCTGTTACTTCTTTTAAAGGAACACCATATTCTTTGGAAGATTGAATTTCATGTCAATGGCTCTCTGGGCTTGTTCCATATGAATAGGGTTCATCTTTTGAATAATAATAATAATAATAATAAATGCTTAGCAGCCCTCTCCCTCTTTCCTTTCGTGTTAGGGCTACTAAGTATAGAGGACTGTGTCAACATCGAGAGCAGAGCACTGGGGCAATATCTGAAAACCACTGAAGACGAGTGGCTAAGGAGTGCATGGGAAGAAGGACTGATAAAAGTAGACGAAGACCCAAATATATACAAAGACAGGAGAATGAAAGACAGAACAGAGGAATAGCACAACAAATCAATGCACGGACAGTACATGAGACAGACTAAAGAACTGGCCAGTGATGAAACATGACAATGGCTAAAGAGGGGAGAACTCAAGAAGGAAACAGAAGGAATGCTAACAGCGGCACAAGATCAGGCTCTAAGAGCCAGATATGTCCAAAGAACAATAGATGAAAATAACATCTCACCCATACGCAGGAAGTGCAATGTGAAAGACGAGACCATAAACCACATAGCAAGCGAATGTCGGGCGCTTGCGCAGAGCCAGTACAAAAAGAGGCATGATTCAGTAGCAAAAGCCCTCCACTGGAGCCTGTGCAAGAAGAAACAGCTATTCTGCAGTAATAAGTGGTACGAACACCAACCTGAGGGAGTGATAGAAAGCGATCACGCAAAGATCCTTTAGGACTATGGTATCAGAACAGATAGGGTGATAATGTGTCAATAGACCAGACGTGACGTTGATTGACAAAATCAAGAAGAAAGTATCACTCATTCATGTCGAAATACCATGGGACACCAGCGAAGATGAGAAAGACAGAGAAAAAATTGATAAGTATTAAGACCTGAAAATAGAAATAAGAAGGATATGGAATATGCCAGTGGAAATTGTACCCATAATCATAAGAACACTAGGCACGATCCCAAGATCCCTGAAAAGGAATCTGGAAAAACTAGATGCCGAAGTAGCTCCAGGACTCATGCAGAAGAGTGTGCTACTAGAAACACGCACATAGTGAGAAAAGCGATGGACTCCTAAGAAGGCAGGATGCAACCCAAAATCCCACACTATAAAAACCACCCAGTCGAGTAGGTTGACTGATAGACAAAAAAAAAAAAAATAAATAATAATAAATAATAATAATAATAATAACTGAGGATGCATGATACATATGGTAAATTGCTGAAAGCAATATTAGGTTTTATGAGGGAAGCGCAGTGTGAGTCAGAACTTGTGTGAGAGTGACTTGTTAGCTGTAAAAATGAGGCTGAGAGAATGGTGTGCTATGTCTCTGCGGCTATTTGATATCTTTAAGAATGGAGTGATGGGAGAAATCAGAGGAAAGGCTGTAGGTGTTAGATGCAAATTGTGGGATAAGATGATGAGTCATGAATGGACTGTCGAATGGCTGATGATTGCTTAAGATAAAATGCTGTTTGAGGAATGTGAAGAGAAATTTCAGAGGTTAGAACAAGAGCCTGAGAACGTTTGCAAGGGGAGAAAGTTAATAGTTACTCTGAGCTGGAGGGAATTATGAGGGTAAATGGGAACTACGAATAGGGAACAGTGAATATTAATATGGATGGTGAGAGAATGCAAACAACAGATTTTTATAAGTATCTGGAAGTAAAGTTTCTATTAATGTTGAGAACACAGAGGAGGTGAGTTACAGAAGAGGTGAAGCAAGAAGGGTTGCATGATGTATCAAAAGATTGGCAGGACAACAGGAATGTCTATGGAGACCAAAGTTGGACTGTGCAGGCACTGTTGAACCGACTCTACCCAATGGTGGTGAAGTGCGGATGTTGAATGTGAATGAGAGGAGCTGTAGAGATGAACGGTGTACAAAGTATTTGTGGCATAAGGAGAATGGAAAGGGCAAGACATCTAGAAATGAGTTGGATTGGTAGAAGGGTTAGTATAGGTGAAAGGCTCGATCTTTAAGTTTTGAAATAGCATGGGCATGTGGAAAGAATGAAGGCTGATAAGTTGATGGAAGGAGCATAGACTTGAGAATTTCTGGGAGGGAGGAGGAGAGGAAGTCCAAAACAGGAATGAGTAGATGGAATAAGTGAGGTATTTAAAAGGAGGGGCCTCAACATAAAGGAAGTATGAGGGTGAGAGAGTGCACCAGGACAAGGGTGAATGGCGTAGTGTACGCTGGAAGACTGTGCATGGTGCTGGTGAGTATTCTGTGTGCAGTAGGTGTATGAAGCAGCAAGTGTTACAAAAGTTTTCGGCAGTTCGATTATGAATGTGGCACGATTATTCTTTTAACCAGGAAGCCACTCCCTGCTATAGGAAATAGCCGCATGTTGTAGTTGTTGTTGTTGTTGTGTGTGAGTGTGTTCGAACAAAAGTTTTCTTAATGTAAGTAAGGATTGTTAACATCTGTAGACAAAGGAGTGACTAGTTTCTGAGGAATGTGGTCAGAAACATGAGTGCGTAATGTCTCAATGACCCTTTTAATATCTTACACGATGGAGTGAATCACACTTCCTACTGGAAATCTTTATAACAATGGTCCCGTATGCAAATTTGTCCAAACAAAATACTGAAAAAAAAGCCATATCTGGTTCACTACAATCGATTTTCATTAACTAAAAAAACATGGAAGAACTTGTGAAAATAAAATCGAGTTAAAATTGCGTATGAAAAAAGTCCTGATGCTTGTTTTCCAAGTTACCCCATCCCATTCTTCGCAAGAGCCCAAGTTCCCCGGAAACGCGCCGGTCTATTAATGGCTGCCGACGACTAAGAAAACGGAATCCCCAGTTTTCATTAATTCGCTGGATGTTAATGAAACACGGAGCCTCCCATTCTCCAGCCACTTGCGACGACATTCTGGCTGAGGAAGATGAGAGGAAACAATACCAGTGTCTCTCTCGCATGAAAATTCTCTATTACTCTTGTGATTCATATGTAAATTCTATTCAAATCAAGGCCCAAACCGCACACGCTCAAGTGATTTTACCGGCGGAGCTTTGGGTGGCCAACCCCTCCCCCCGCAACCCCAACCCCCGCCCAACCACCAGGCATGCCAGGTCCCACTCACTCCTGGGGCTTTCCCCAAGCACGTCGTACCAAATGATCTTCAGCCACCTTATCATCGCACAGCTTTCGTGGGAAAGATGAAAACTGCCCAGTTCGACTTGAAAGGAAAAAACCAGTATGATTATAATTTTTTTTTCTTAACATTTTCAGTTCACTTGTCCGTCGTTGACGAACGCCTACTGTTAATCTCTGCTATATGTCCCTACGAATAACGAAAAATAACAATACATGCGATTTTGCGGCGTGTTAATATATCGTTGATTCTTGCAAATATACACATCTACCTCTCTGCCTTTCTGTAACAACTTATTCATATCAATATCTCATCACCTTATCATTCAGAAGGGGAACACAGAAATAAATTCAGTATGCTATGCGTGAGCGTGCATGCACTCATGGTACTACAGGTCTTTCGAGCTGGCGTCTGAGAGATACTGATCTTTTTAAATATCTGAAAACCTTACACAAGAACTGCGCGAAAGAGGAAAGGGAACTAATAATCATGGCGGATTCAGCCGTGTCCTGGTATTTATAGTGTAACAGCGGACACAAAAAAGGGTTGGTTATGGCCCTTTCATCTAAAATTCAACATAGATATCGGGCATCCAATTTGGAGACATCAAATTTAATCAGTTAAAATGTCGCACACACACACGTGTGCACACATAGAGGCAATCGCAGGTCAAAGGCTATTCAAACAAGGGATAACTATCTTCATTAATAGTTAAATGTACCTTAACAAGAGGTTCACATAGTACATAGAGGCTTCTCTTTACTCTAAAACGCATCGTACAACTGCTAAATGCGAAACACATGTGACTCACAGCTTCACTGTTCAACTCCGAAGATCCAAGAAGCTTCGGGCGCATTTTGCACACTTCCATACGGTCTGGTCACCAAGAGGCCGGGGCGATGTATTGTAAAATTTAAATGAAATCCTGACAGACAGGCATGTAGGTCGAATGTCAAAAGAAGCATGTCACTTTCAAGTACATAATGGTTAACAATTTTCCTTGACGTATATAAGCCGTTCAGGAAGCGTTGTTTTTTTTTTCTTATCTTTTTTTCCTTATTCAATTCATGCTTTACAACCATATTATTTGAAGATGGCGTCAGTTGGTTAGTAGACTTCCCCCCCCTGAAAAGTTGAATGAAACGTTTCATGAAATGTTACAAGGAATATCGAAACCATAGCAAGGCAAAAGAATACGGTAAATATGTAGTAGTGATGAAACTTCATAAAGTATTTTTGGAGGCTGACATGAGTCTTCATCTATTAAAGATTTAAGTATATATATAATCAAGGTTTGTTTTGTACCTAAAGCAACGATTGGAAAAAATATCATAAGTTTGTGGTGACTACAAGTCCCACAAGTCGTGCAAAATGCGGCAGGATTTAGTCATTTCATACAGTTTCATTCTCTTTAACACAACTGGCCTCCTTTTATTAGTTACATTAATTTTTCTGCCCATTATTCATTCTTCCAAGTAGAGGTGCCCCAACACAAAATGGACTATAATGTTAATGAAATGAATGGAAATCAATGTATCAAGGACATACCCATGACCTAAGTAAGGAATTATTTATCTCCGACACATCTCTTTCACATAGTTGTGTCTATTCTGCACAGGCATAAAAATCGTTAGTTGCCTGTAACTCTTGTTCTGAAAATACACTCACAGTAAGGATAAAAAATATTAACTTTTTATATTCTCATCTACGAGTCACATTTCTCCGTTTTGTGTTGAACTTGTTAATTCAGTTATCAGCCTTTGCTGTTAATTTCACGGACATCAATTTCCCTGTGAGACACTACCAAAAGCATTATGAAAGATCTTGTATTTTTACGTTATATTCCAGTCACTTTCAATTACTCTACGTCCAACTTCCCCATCGTTTCAGAAAGACCACTTCATGGCGGGGGTTTGGGGGGGAAGTTCATCAAAATGACCTGCAACGAGATTTTCCCTGAAGGCTTTTCTATCAGTAAAAAAAAATATCATGACACAGTGAGCAAGTAAACATGGATTCTATCAACTATGAAAGTGACACGTCACAAAAGAGATTAGGAGTAAACACACGGCAAATGAGTCAAATGGTGACTCAGGGAAAATTATTATTACTTCGAATATATGATTTGTACGACATTCCTTTTGTGAAAACAAGATGAAAACACGAAGGTTGAAAAAAAAGTCTGTCAAGTAAAATAATCCTCATTCTCTGGGAGGGGAGGGATAATTTCTATGACAGTTCCATAACCCACAATGCATGAAATGGAATTTTAAAATGGTTTGAGGGGAACCACTGAGAGAGAGAGAGAGAGAGAGAGAGAGAGAGAGAGAGAGAGAGAGAGAGAGAGAGAGAGTAATTGACCTTATTTTCCACATCAAGAGACATGTTAATTGTTATTTAATGCATAGCGAGATTGAAGTTGTTAAGGGGAAAATCGTTTTGATTGGATGGCAGGGGGCGGACTTGTTCACCGGACACTGGGATCCAAGTACTGACAATAAAGACTCACTCTGAAATAAATAGACTCCTTCCATTTTTTCCGCATTTCCTTTTTTATATGAAAGTCCAACATAAAACCTAATAATATCCGAAGCTACTGTAAACATACGACTAAGAGTAAATAACATAAAAATAAATGTTGCTCAAAAATGCAATAGTCAAGGGAAAAGCAACGTATGCACGTACGAATCTTGCCATGACACTTTTTATGTTCCGTTCAGTATATTTGAAGTTTAACAGCTGGTTGAGTCTTCTAGATGTGATCTACTTCCAGAGAGAGAGAGAGAGAGAGAGAGAGAGAGAGAGAGAGAGAGAGAGAGAGAGAGAGAGAGAGAAACATGTAGTCACCGTGATGATATATGATCCATGTTTGGCACCTGATGCATATTCAAAGGTAATTCGGACACTATACTGTCGCCCAGTTGCCGAAGCCTTTCCGATTTCAGGTGATTGATGACGATAGATCTGGAGATAGTTTCGGCCATTCCTCAGTTACAGTCGCCGTCATCATCATGAATCATGGGGCTGGCGAGTAGTGTAATTACTTTTGTAAATGTGTATATGTAAGTGTATGTATATATATATATATATATATATATATATATATATTATAAATATAGCCTATGTATATATATAAATGTGGGTATATACATTATATATATAATATATATATATATGTATACATACATACACACAAAATATATATATATATATATATATATATATATATATATATATATATATATACATACACACACACACACACACACACACACACACACACATATATATATATATATATATATATATATATATATATAGACATACATACATACTCATGTACACATATTTATCACTTATACAAGCGTGACTGCACTCGCAAATATTAAGATAATAGATTGGTTCGATATGAGATTACAATTTTATGAAAAATATCAAGTTAGCTTTCATGACAGAAAGAGAAATGATGCCATGAAGGGTGGTGGAGATGGCTGGGGGCATATCCGCTGTACAGCCTCATAAAGGATAGTACAAGACAACGTCAGTTGGGCTCCTCCTTACCCGGACGAGAACTAAGAAACCTGGAGCTAGGGATTGATGGCTCGTTGGTCAGAGTCACTGTCTATCGTTGTTTCTAAACCAGGCAACGGTCCGAATCCTGGCGGTGACGAAGCACTTATCGATTATAAAATTTCCCTTACGTATAAGTTATTCTCGAGGTATAGGGAATTGGGCATTATGCGATATTTGTATCTTAATATTTGCGAGTGCAGTCACGCTTGTATAAGTGATAAATATATATGTGTACATACTATATATATACATATATATATTATATATACAGTATATATACAGTATATATATATATATATATATATATATATATATATATATATAATTATATATCTATATCCACCAGAATTAGAAGCTCTAATGGACATTACTTTCCGGTTCTCAATACGCCTGGGACGAGTCTCAAATTCCAAAAGCACTGAACGCAAAATTGATAAATCTGAAATGTTTAATCATCATTAAGACTTGGGCAAAAGTCTGGTCTATTATACTTGACTTGGAACATTTTTCTGTCATGGAACATGTTAAATATTTGTTCTTCTCATCTTTATTTGTGAGCAAAGCGAGGCTGACGAAGAAATGGTACTTCACTGAATTTCGTCTTTAGTTTTCTCTTTCCCTCTCCGTTACAATTGTCCATATATTTTAATCTTCGCATAAAAATACTGTAAACCAAGCGGTGCCTTTCAGCTATTTGATGCACAAGCAAAATAAATTTTTCCATAGTCATCACTTGATGCTTTCAGTTGTACAATAACTATTCGACTGGTTTAGGAATAATGTTCTGAATAATCATCACAATGTTATTGCAGAAAGAACCGTAATTAACCAATACCTTTTTATAACACGTGCCTTTTGCACACGTGAAGTGTAGATACCTTTGACGCGGAAGTTCAATACGCCATATGCAGTTTCAAAAGATAGTTGAGGCCATACTTAATGGAAGAAATTCAATGCATATGCATAATCGGAGTTTTATATTTTTCTGACGTGCTTCCATATAAAAAAGCATACTGTGTATGTGTATGCTTATACCAGTGTAAAATGTGTTTTATGGGTATCCTCATAAATACAGCTGTAACCTAACAGTTTATGAAAATGCAAGTATATGCTTAAGAGTATGCTGCATTCTGGTATTTTCTGATCGTGCAAATACAGAATGCAAAAGCTCTTTAATTTTCTCGAAAAGTTTACTCTTTGAAGGAAAAATTATCATCAGTTCACTTGTACGTAGCTGGAATGACATCGACAGTAACCATATGTGTTCAAGAAAAGTTTGCCATTTTTTCTTCATAACTCATTTCCCCAGTTAACGTAGCATTCTCGGATGGCTTGCTTCGTATTGCGTGGTGTACTGGGTCCCCCTGTTTCTCATTACACTTTCTGACAGAATGATAAGTCTGACACCACTCGTAAGTGGCACTAATCCTGCTTCAGCAATCACGCTAGACAATGTACTCGCAAAAGCACAGACCCAAAAGATCGCATTTTGAGAGGAAGTGAAGGCTAATTATGTGGCAGATAATATAAGCCAACAGAGTGAGAAAAAAGCATCCACCGAGGAGCATGCATGATGGGTCAGTTACCTTGGAAACAATGAACCCATACTTGCCGGTTTACACAAGTAACTGACACATCATGCTCCGCGCTGTATTCTTTTCTCCCACTCTGTCTTTTGGCGCGTATTGTCTGCCACATAAGGAGGCTGCGCTTCCTATCAAAATGTGATCTTTTGTGTCTGTGCTTTTCCGAATACACTCTGGTAACTCTAGCGTGAGAGTTGAAACAGGATAACTGTCACTTGAGAGTGGTGCCCCACTTATCATTCTCTTAGAAAATGTAATAAGAAACAAGTTAGCATTACGGTAGGCCCAGTACACCACGCGATACAAAAGCTATCCGGGAATTACTGAGGAAGTTAGTTACATAAAAAAGGCAAACTTTTCTTGAACGTATATGGTTACTGTTAATGTTATACCAACTAAGTACAAGTGAACTGATGATAATTTTTCTCTAAACAGTAAAATTTTCGAGAAAATTAAGGGGTTTTGCCTTCGGCATTACATGATCAGGAAATACCACAATCCAGCAATTCAACTTCCGCATATACTGTACACGCATTTTAAAGAGTTGTGAAGTTAAAGCCATATTTATATGGATGTGTATGTATGTATGTATGTATATATGTATATATATATATGTATGTATGTATGTATAATGTGTGTGTGTGCGTGCGCGGCGCGCGCGTGTGAATGCCTTGCCTTGGGTTAGCCGACCCTATTGTGAATGGATAATGGCGTCAGCTCAAGTCAGCAAAGGACATTGAACTAAAACGTCATCCCTAGAGAATTGCTGTGAACATAAAGGCTCACCCCACCTTGACGGGGTTGGGGGGGGAGGGGAAGCCTATGGTAAGAAATGAATTACTGTACTGTACACAAACGAAGGTAATGGAAACAATGAGTTGCAAAATAAGAGTGTCAGTCTACAGCACAAATAACAGGATTTTAATAAGTATTGTAAAACATACAGATGTCGTACAATTTGCGAACACCATACATATGGCCATTACGGGTGTTCAATGAACGAATTCTGGAAAAGGAGTAATTTGTTGGTATCTACAAAAATAGGAAATATGTTCACCACAACGATCAGCAATGAAGCCTAATACAGCTTTGACAGTTTGATGAAGCTCCTAAACATTTTGTAGCTCAAAAACATAAATGGTCCACAATAAAATATCATTACGACATGTAAATGCATGCACTCACTATCACACACATATACATACATACATGCATACATATATATATATATATATATATATATATATATATATATATATATATATATATATATATATATATATATATATACAGTACATATATAACGCAAAATATATCAAACGTCATTCAGAAATTAATCCTAAACGAAGAAAATTCCCTGTCAAATCCTAAAACTAAACAATGAACAATCAACAATCGCACCTTTCTGAGTGAATCGACTACCACTCGTTGTGAGGTGTATAAAACAAAACTGTACCCTTAGTTATTACCCAGTGGCCTTGCACCGTACTCTGCCTATTAAAACTATCGGTGGCCATATATCCTTTTTATCCCAACTGGTCAGGGGCATTAAAACGAAATCTGTTTCACTTAATCCCACGGATTAATACTCTGGGTGCGTGGCGCGATTTTTCACCCCCAAAGCTTACAAAGGTATTAAAATCACGTTATTTGTGATGAAGTCTTGTGTTTTGGTGTCAGAAGCATTGAAGTTTACGATGGCAGTGAGTTGGTGAACCAATTTCGTTACACAAGATAAGAAAATGTAAGTATTTTCTTTGATCTCCGAGTTAGGAGGAGGAGGAGGAGAGAGAGAGAGAGAGAGAGAGAGAGAGAGAGAGAGAGAGAGAGAGAGAGAGAGAGAGAGAGATCCTGGTGTGATAGTCCTGTTATTCCTCTCGTGAGAGGGCATTATTTCTACATGGTACCCTACAATAAACTGCAAGTGTTACTGTTAGTTATTATTCCTTGAACCAGTCGATAATTTCTGTTGCATAATCGTCAACTTTAAGAGAAACGTCCGAAATTTAAAGGGGGACTCATTCTTTAGGCTTATGATGAATTTTGTTCATTTACCAGCAAATCAACAAATGCAGGTATATTTTCTTTTTGGCATTAAATGACCTAATATGTCTTACAACTTTCAGATGAAAGATATCTATAGCAGGATACAAACTTTCTAGTGCTTTGTAGATGACAAGATTTAAGCCAAGACAACTTTCATTTGGGAAGGTATTATTCACGTTTCTACCTCTGTCGGAGAATGGTGACAGGTGCTTTAACAAAATTCAGAAAACTCGTGTATGAGCTGCCAGTCCGTTTACACATATTTCTAACATTATTGTTTTTGCAATCACTTCATCTGCCTCGCAAATAACAACAATAATTTATTAATGATATTTATATGATATACGAGGGGGCTTCAAAAAGTTCATGGAAAACATCCATATCTGTTAAGTTTATGGACGAATTTGGTTTTCATTACAACTGCTTGTTATTTCACCAATAGTCTTTATCCCTGTTGAACAGGAACCGTCATATGCATGTAACAACGCTGTACCAGTAGTCTGAAGTTAGCACTCACTTGAGTAGCGCCAATTCCAACAAAATCGAGGCCCGAACAAACATCAAATTCCTGGTGAAGCTAGACTAGAAGAACAGTCAAATCATAGATGCTTTGCAGCAAGTTTATGGGGATAATGCCCCAAAGAAATCAACCACCTACAAATGGATAACTCGTTTTAGACGTGGAAGAGACGATGTTGAAGATGATCCTCGAAGTGGCAGGCCACCCACGTCAGTTTGTGAAGAAAACACTGATGCAGTTCGTAACCTGATTGAAGAGGATAGGCAAATTACCACTGAATTAGTTGCCGATACCCTTAATATCTCTGTTGGCGCAGCTTATACAATTCTAATGGAAAACTTGGGGCTGAGCAAGCTTTCTGCTATGTGGGTCCCAAAGCTGTTGCGCCCTGATCAGCAGCAAACAAGGGCAGGCCTTTCAACAGCAATTTTGAACAAGTGGGATGAAGACCCTGAAGCATTTCTAGATAGAATCGTTACCGGTGATGAAACGTGGCTCTACCAATATGATCCCAAAGATAAAACTCAGTCAAAACAGTGGCTGCCAAGGGGTGGAAGGGCCCCATCAAAGCAAAATCAGAACGTTCAAGAGGGAAGGTCATGGCCACCGTTTTCTGGGATGCAAAGGGGATTTTGCTAGTTGACTTCCTTGAAAACAGAACAACAATCAATTCTGATTATTACAAGGGAGTTTTGAGAAAATTGGCTAAGAAAATTGCTGGAAAACGTCCAGGAAAGCTGCATCGGCGAATCCTTTTCCATCACGACAATGTCCCGGCTCATGGCGCTCGCAAGACGCAAGCTGTGATACGTGAATTTCGGTGGGAAATCATTCAGCATCCACCTTATACCCCTGATTTAGCCCCTAGTGACTTCTTTTTGTTTCCAAAACTGAAAAAATCCTTGAAAGGCATCAAACATTCGTCAGTTGAAGATGTGAAAAACACTGCTTTGACATGGTTCACATCACAAGGCCCCCAGTTTTATGCAGATGGTCTTAAAGGCTGGTACCAACAATTGCAAACAAGTATTGACTTGATGAATCATATGTTGAAAAATACACATCATAACTTGAATAGTTTCTTTAATTTTTTCCTTTTCTATGAACTTTTTGAAGCCCCCTCGTATATCTACACTTTATATAGATCAAGCATGTGTATTCGTTTATTGCGAAGTTACCATATTCTTTAAACATGTGTGTGTAGCCTAATTGCCCCATTTGTGTATATGTATATGTATATGTATAATATATATATATATATATATATATATATATATATATATATATATATATATATATATATATATGTGTGTGTGTGTGTGTGTGTGTGTGTGTGTGTGTGTGTGTGCGCGCAATATATACATATACACGAATGGGGCAATTAGACTACATTATGACAGGTTCCATATTGTTAGATTCAGTAATAAATTATTCATTAAGACTGCATTTCTTTTGATGATTCGAAATTGAATCCCAAGTTTCAATATCACCTAATTTCCTAGAAAAGTCAACCACTTTTTCCATTACGTATTCCTCTCCTTTCCGCGACAAATTAGAATGACACCCCACATTAATTATACCATCATCGGTAATATTGTCAGCACTATTAATCAGGTTATTTTCAACGGCATCAATCATGCCACTATCAGCCGTATTAACCATGAATCTGTCAACAATATCAACAATGCCTCAATCACCGTTACTAATGCAGCATCCGCAAGAACAGTTTGCTCTATCTAGAGCTCAAAACTCACAATGGTAAACTTCAAATGAATGTTCTCAAGCAACACCCACATATTTTTTTCTAGCTGATGCCTCAAAACCGTAAATTCATTAGGCATACTTACTGAAGATTAATCCTGTAAACATTACATCAGCATGTATACCTTTGGAAACCTCTGTGAGGAACTGGTAATCCCTTTCCTAGGCTCTCTTCAAGGAAACTGCAGCCCTTGTTAGGACAGACGATACTAAAACCTGAACGTTCATCAAAGTCTAAAGTGCAAGCTATGCTTCTTTGGTTCCCCGTACCTATCAATGATTCGGTCATAAATAATCTCTCAGCTCATTTCTAACTTGGTCAGCCTGAGTGCCCTAAGGTCTTGATCTGCCTACCTGTTATTTTGAGTTGGAGGTAGGGCCATGGAGTAAAGTTGGATCTTATCATTCTGGATTTATCTTTTGGACATAATTGTCTCCTATACACATTACAACGATGGATTTACGTGTGCCTTTTACCAACCACGCAAGAACCAAGTCAGCATTTGTAGAGGACGCTATTGATTTCTTAAACCCGAGAAACGCATCAAATAAACAAGTTACACCTAAACTGGGAAAAGTCTTCACTTCCTCCTTTGAATCACTGAGTAAAAAAGCTCTCGTTATTGCAAAGAAATAATGCCTAATCACACAAGGCAAAGAATAGTGTAACCTTTTGCTTTGTTTCGACAAAGGGTCACTGAAGGTGCTCCTGTGGAACTTGAAATATTCTACCTTGTTGATTTACGGATGATATTTCTTTCTACCAGTTTTCATGTACCCCGTCTCTTATGAAATCAACTTAGCTACCTGATCAACTGCCCCTTCAGTGCCATCTTCTATTACAAAACTTAAAACATAATTTTAAATTTTACTAAATTTAAACATATAATTTTGGTGCTTCTGTCTTAAATCTTACTGTGGATACTGAATCTATGACAAGTGCAAAATCTTAACAAAACCATGTCAGAAAGCATAAAAACTTCAACTTGATTAGCAAAGGTCTAGAACACGACTTAAACCAAATAGATATACATGGTAAGGAAATTAAAAAAATCAAAATTATCGTGGTAAGAACTGAACTGACTTTTTCAAGTACTTAGTAAGGAATTTCAAAATACACTGACTTTTTCTAGATTTTAGCCTACCACATAAAAGATACAAACATTTGCACATAAAAGTGCGTGTGCACGCATGCACACACGCTCACAAACACTTACACCGACACACACACACACACACACACACACACACACACATATATATATATATATATATATATATATATATATATATATATATATATATATATATATATATATATAAGCAGAAATTCTGATGTTTATAAATTCTGAAAACATATGAAAATATAATTCTAATAATTACATGTTCACGCATTATGAAAAACATAAAAAGGTGGGAGGCAGAGATAAAAACTCCACTTTGCAAGCAAAAAAAGCAATAATCCTCAAAATGATAAACATATATAAAACTGTAACGATATTTATCAGCAAATCAAACAAATTATATATAAAAAAGCTCATAATGGTAGACCGATTCATCTAATTTGACAAAATGGTTTTAAAAATATATTAAAATAATTATTTTCAACTTTTACTTTTCCGCGTTTGACATATTTTCCCTTTTTGCTTGTAGTGTAAATTTAATAAGGGAATATTATTTTCGAACATGGTTCTTCATGGGGGGATAAACGGGGTGCAAGCCAGAAAGGGAACTAAGAGAATATATATATAATCAAGGAAAATTATGGAAATTCCTTGTAAAGATGAGATAATGATAAACGGGGATGAAGATGGCCTGGACAAGTTCTTTGCGTAACCCTGGGAGACAGTACATGGGCTGCTTGGGCACCAAATGAGCTGGGAGACCTAAACCTACTTGGATGAGAACTATGCGGAGGGAGCTGGAGATGAGTGGAGATTTGCGGAAGATAAAGCACAGGAAAGGCATGAGTGGTGAAATCTCACAAAGGCCCATTGCATCATGCAGCATTAGAACTTATTTTATATATACTGTACACACACACACACACACACACACACACACACACACACACACACACACACACACACACACATATATATATATATATATATATATATATATATATATATATATATATATATATATATATATATATATATATATATATATATATATAAACTTTTACTTTCTAGGATTTGCTCAGTGTTTCCACTTGGGTAATGGCACCACTATCTTGGTCTCTGGTAATTCTAAAGATTGGATTTAGAGTAATTTGCAATTAAACGTTGTAATATTTTAATGATATCAGAACTCAGTGAAATATCCTGAGCGTCCAAAATACTGTGGATCTTGGAAAAAAGCCTTATTAACATGTGTGCAGGCTCTGAAAACTATGCGCCTAACCTACTGATAAAGATATTTTAAATGTGTAATTACCAAGGTTAGGGTTTTCTTATCATTTTGATTGTCATTTTTAAGACTCTGACAAAGTACATAATACATGGATGTGTGTAGGCTCTGAAAATAATTACAAAACAAATAAGTGACTAAACATGAAAGAGGGGTTATCTAACAGTTTTTATGTGATTTTGATAAATTTGTCAATCTCTTTCATAAGAAATGTTTGGTATACTAGTAAACATACGTCTCAATGAGACGTCATTCCTTTAGGGTCAAGTTAAGAAAGTACGACCTGGCATCCTGAGTGAGGTTAGGTTACTGTATATCCATGGTTTTCACTTACTGTAGATCATTCAAAAACCTTGGGAGGGGGTCACATTATTATTCGATATAGGGAGTTGTTGTGGGTTAACCAAGAATTAACAAAAAAAAAAAAAGAACATGAAGGGCTGACAGCAGACCAGGGGGTATAAACATCTCCGAAATGGCCAAGAATACCGAAACCAGGTCAGGGTACAAACCCATAGGAAAGGTAAGTTTGTTTAAGATATATTAGGTTTTCCGAAGTTTACAGCGAGATACATACTTAAACTCCCTAGTCTGCAGTAAATATGAAATTCATCAAAATAATGGCAATACTGTCAGAATGACGAAATTTCACCAGTTTTAGAATAAAAGGTAAGTGTAAATATTTAACTAGTATTCATATAATTACCAAGCCGAGTGAATTATACAGACAATAATTGTAAAAAAACGCATAAACACAACATAAGTAGTCATGAGAATCTACAATTCGCGCGTTTTCCAAGAGACAAGTTTAATTATTTCGTTTCACAGCTATGCTTTTGTGACTGATTTGGGCGATTTCGTAAATTGCTTCAAAAATTGTTGGTATGTCTGCTCTGATCTACCACTGCGGAGGGTGAGGAATTACTTTGGCAATGTTAACCAAAATCTTCACTAAAGGAAAAGAAGTCTATCGTAACTTGAGCTGACAGGATCTAGCCTACTTTGAAGCAAGTTAGGTTTATGAAAGTTCTGACACATGCTGTTAATGAAAATGACTTACCTTTCACCCAAACAGCTCCTTTGAATGTTCCACAAATTATTCTGGCCCTTATTAACTCACAACAGAACACACATTACACAAATATTTTAATGTACGGTATGCAATTATTCTTAGGTCAACACACAGTGACACAATAATAGTAAGCATCTGAGATATTTGGAAGTGCATCAAGGATCCGTTTCGTCTAACATTTATTATATTTAACACTGAAGAGATATGATTCAGCATTCAATATTCGATTGTTCAGGAGAGAAAATTTCTATAAACACTATTTGGTAAGAGTCTGATACTGTTTACTAGAAAAAAAGTAGCATATTAAATGATAGTTTACTCGGTGTCATTTATAAACGTAACAAACAGTTCTGTACAACATGACAAATCGTCCTTTAAGTTATGTGATTCATCAGTCACGTCTAGGCTAATGTGGTCATTACGGGAAACTCATAATATAGGAAATAATGAATCCTTGTCCGGTGCATATATTGTGTATGTATTTGCAAGTTTTACAGAACTTTCACCACGGGTAAAAAATAAATTGTATTCGTGAGTGAGCGGGCTTAAATAGCCTATTTTACCAACTCAAATGTAGGCGTTCTGAATGATAGGCTACTGTGCAAGTGAATGTGAATTTCACTATGGTGCAAATGAGGTGCTATGCATGTAATTACAGACACGGACGAAGACATGGCATTCGTATCAATGGGGAAAGTTTTGCAAATTTGGTTAAGCTAAGTTCCTCAGAAGACAGTTGGACTTCACAGGTAGGTTAATACGGGTGCTTATGATGGTAAACATTTACAGCAACACCCTTCCTTCTGAACTTGAAAACATGGTTGTTTTGATAGTTGGTAGAGTAATTTTTGGTTTATTTGAAAATCGGTTCATGCGGTACCCTCCCACATCAGATGACTTCAGGCTCCTTTAGCGACAAACTGGGATTTTATGTAGGTGTGGATGGATGGTGGTGTGAAATTAATGAGAGTGAAAAATATTAATATTGTATACCGTAACCACACATTCCAAATTTAGGACGCCTGGTCATATTATTTTATACTTTACTGACACGATCTTGATGCTTGGGGTTTTGTGCGTGTTTTGAAGTTGCCTTAATATGGGTTATACGAAAAGCATATAAAAATCCATTGTAAATTTACCGTTTCTGAGTTGTTTACTGTCTTTTGTTATATTTCAAGACCGCAGTATTAGGTAAAATTGCAAGCTACTGCTGCCGGCTGGTTCCCCGTCCGTCAGTCACCGACCGGCATATTTACCTCCCGTTGTTTATGTCTTTGTTTATGTTTATGATGTTTGCCAACTTTTGTTTATGTTTTTACGTTCATTCTCAAGGGATTGGTAGTAAATACGACGCCCATTTTGCATGTAAACTGGTCGTTACTAAAACGAAGAGGTGCGGTAGTAGTTATCAGTTATATGTGGTCTGAAAGTAAAAATTTACCTTATAGTCTTAGGCTACCTACTCTGGCAGGTAGCAGCTCCTCATATCTAACCAAACCTGAAAGATATGGCTTCTAACTGGGTCTTTTCCTCTTTATTAGGTATGAGAGTTGCAAGAGGTTAAGTGAGCATTTATGATTCCGTCAGAATCACACGAATAACTTTAAGGAAAAATGTATTTCACTAATTTTAGAATGTTGTGGAAAACTGTAAAATAACTCCTTCTATGACACTGAACAAGCTACGTTGTTTTTTAGCGTAGGTATTACAGTATTGGCACAATTAGCCACAACTCAATACCAAATACTGTAATGACTTTGCAGCAAAACTGGAAAGAAACTTACATAGGTGCCATGAAGCCACCATCGTATTATGAATGATAACATTTGAATGAACAACTGTTATTTTAAATAAAAAAAAGAATATACTATAGCACATGGTGCATTGCTGCACATGTGCAACGTGAGTTGAGTTAGAATGTATTCTCTTATTTACCAATGTCATTTTTTTTAGTCAAGGCCCAGACCAGAAAGGACTTGGTGCCCAAGCTTAAGTTAGGTTAGGCTGTATCCCCGTAATCACCATTTCCACAGTTTCTTGCTTTCTCCAAATGGTTTTTACTGATTATGCTCATGACAGTCATCATGAAGTACCTAGTCTGCAGATTGCTTTGATGTTAAGTGTAAAATATGAGAGGTTGAAAATTAATATAAATTTCTTTGTAGTTATGTACATCTCTTTGGGCATAAGACTCTAATTGCAATACTGACTGCAGGAGTAAATTTTTTAAAATTAATTTTCTGCCGGTACTGGTTTAATCAGTTTGACATGGGTGTTTATAAAAAATGAGTGATCCAGAACAGTGGTTGGAGGAATAGTGGATTAGGTCCCAGCAAGACCACATCAGGTGCGAACCATGTACGGGAGGTGAATCAAACTTCAATGGCATTCTTAATATATGGAACAGTACAAGCTTTGAGTGGCATAAGTCAATTGGCCAAAATTATGAAAATTTCGTGGAACAATAATCAGAGTGTCTTAAAATTATTATAAGATCTTTTAGCATCAAGAATTTATAAGTACTGAATTAAAAATGGAAAGTTTTTCTCCTTTTTTACAGTCTGCATAAGTTCAAGGACTCAAAGAATATCTAAGTTTTGAAGAATGTAAGTGATAATAAAACAAACCCATTTATAAATGCACAGTATTGGTATATCATACATTGTAGCTGAAGTAAATTATTTTAGTGCAAGTATTAATCATGAATAAAATTCCTCAAAGCAATATTTGTCTTGTACAAATGTTATAAATATGTATAGGCTATTTTAGTGTTTTAAGAGATACGTTTTACGGTTTAATTTTCCTTCATAGAGAATATCTGTACAGTATTGATATGTTTTAACATAAATTGCTGAAAGGCATATATGGTTGTCGTGAATTTTAATCCTAAGCATAGTAAAGCCTGATATTTATTATCACTAATACAGTATTATAGTCTTCCCTTCACCATGCCTACTCCTTTCTAGTCACCAAAATCTTAGTTTTGCTTTCATTGATTTTAAATCATCCTTCATTTCTCTCATACATCTGTAAACATTTCCAAGGCCATTCCTTTGATTCTGCGATGAACTTCAAGTCATCTGCATACATTTCTGCAACTTTTTTTTAGCTTTCTTCATTACCATAAAGAGTAATGAGCTCAGTTTTACCAAATGCTGTTTTCACACTAGACCCAGTTTTATGGAATGATCCCATCACTTGGTCATTCAACTTTTTCTTTTTTTGGTACCCAAGGCCTATGCAATGATTCAAGTGCTTATATTGGTACTTTGTTAAATGCCTCTTGAAGGTCTAGAATCTTGCCATAAATAATTTCTTCATTTTTCCATGGCACTTGCCAAGTTGCTTCCTTTTAATTAATGATGACTTATGTGGTTGATTATCTTGGTACACAGCTATCTTGTAATTTCGTGTTAATAACCTTTTAATCATTTCTGCCAGCACCACCTTCTGTTATTTCATATTGCACTACAGCAGTCTTCTGTGTATTTTTCCACTTATACCTGTAGTGCAGTCCATATTTCCTTGTATGTTACTTTTGTAATGCTCACTTCTTATTCTTTTGGCCTCGCCTCATTTTTGTTGTTTCCATAAACTCTTCAGTTGATTTTAATAAATCGCCTTTTATTTATTTGTGACTGTTTCAGTTCCTCGCCAATTGTCATCTCTGTCTTACCACCATACATACTCAAGTTCATCTTTATTTCCTTTATATTTTTTTTATATTCTCGGGGTACCGCCTTCACAATTCAAATTTTTCTCTCCTGCTTTAATTTTATGTTTTTTGTCGTATTCTTATCCACCGTGTTATATTGAAGGTATTTTTTCTTCCCTCAGCTGTGTTTAACTTCAGATTCAATTTCTCCCAGGTCTTTATGTCCTTGCAATTTACCTCTTGAACCTCCACCATTTCTTATAGACCTCAATACTCTTTGCCTATCTTGTGCCGGAAAACAGTACGGTATTGTATTTATTCTTCAATTGTCATCTTTGTATCTTCATGTGACCACCATGTGTCTTTCTCTATACCTTTAGCCTCTTTTCCTTCAGTTGTATTCCTTTTTTTCTGAAATTTCTACTATCCATTTTTTCGTTATGTTTTCTGGAACTATTCCTTATAGTTTTTTCTGCCGTCTTTGTTTCTTAGCTTTAATTTTTTGGGTCTTTTCAACCTCATCATCAAGATCAGTACTTGGCAGTTCGTTTTGCGTTAGGTATGTCTCTCATGGTATAATAGAGTAACGATTTTTTTTTTGTGATGTAATCCATTCTTCTTGCCAAAATATTGTTTACTTGTGCTTCAGCATCTCCGATTTTTAACTGGTTCGCACTCGTCTTTGAGCTTCTTAAATACTGTTCAGAATCCAGAGATCTCAGCTTCGACATATTTCCAATTATGCTTATCTCCCCTGGTTTCTCATTTCTGTAAGCCCTTTGTTGGCCGACTCGGTAGAGCTTCAGACTGTCATTCGATGGGCCGGAGTTCAATTCCCGCGGCCGGCTGATGAAGAGTTAGAGGAATTTATTTCTGGTGATAGAAATTCATTTCTCGCTATAATGTGGTTCGGATTCCACAATAAGCTGTAGGTCCCGTTGCTAAGTAACCAAATGGTTCTTAGCCACGTAAAACAAGTCTAATCCTTCGGGCCAGCCCTAGGAGAGCTGTTAATCAGCTCAGTGGTCTGGTAAAACTAAGGTATACTTACTTCTCATTTCTGTACTTTATCCTCCCGTCACATTCTCAAAACTATCTCACTATCTTCAAATATGCTGATTTAAATCTTTCATGAGTAAACCTTTGGAATTTTGACACTTCTATTACAGTATCTGTCAGCATTTCTAAAAACTTTTTTTTTATACCTTTGCTTGTTTTGTTCCTTGTGATGCATAATGTCTTCAGAGAATACGCGCACCACATTCTTTCTGTAATTAAATCTTCACCGTCCTTCCATTTATTCTTCCCTCTTCCCTCTCCCCTCGTATATCACTTCACCCACCATTTCATCTTAGACAGAATGGCCAACTCATCTCTGCTTCTTCTCTTTTCTGCCTTTCCAGAATTTATTTGCCTGCTTGGCACTATCCCCACTAACTCCATTGCTATTACTGTTATAACTAGTGTACATGTTCCTTCAAAAATGGACATCAATATTTAAGTAATTTTGCCTTTCGTGTCGTGCTTGTAATATATCATGTAATACATGTTGCTCAGTATTTTCCCCTTTATAATTTTGTGAAAGCAAAACGTGGCCTTCATCACCGCAGGCTATCCTCGTTACACACACAAAAATAAGCGTGGGTTCACATTAAATTTTGTGTGAAAGGATTGTGCTTCAACATGTGTGCCAGTTTGCATAAGTTTGACTTTCTCAGAGGGCTGTTGTAATATCTCAATAAGTGGATGAAAGAAGTTATGAGTATAACGAGATACAGATAGAATTAATAACAATCGTTAGTTCTTGAAAAACTGGTAATCGAAATAAACTGTAGCTTAGAAGCACGGTGCTGTAGTTACAGCTTTGCAAACTTTTACAGGGGAATCAATTTCTGTGGAAGTTGATTCCCTAGGAAGACTGATCTTAATAATGTGAGACATCACAGCACCTCCAGACTAAAATAAAAGCAAACTCGTTGCTTAATCTCCTGGAGAACACCCATAAGAAAACAGTAACACATTAGATAAGGAGTTATGTATTTTGAGAGAAGTTTAAAAAAAATTACATTAAAGGCTAGAATTTAGAAAGAAAGATTGTCATGAGATGCAATACTGATAAAAAACATGGGAAATGTATGCAGGCTTATTTGTACTGCAATGAAAGGGGTGAGTTTATGACCTTTAATGCTAAGATGTTTTTACTGTCGATTACAGAACTGAAAACTTATTTTCTACGATGAATATGAGTAGGCCCACTGCAATAGATTGCATTTTCTCTTATGGAAAAAAATTGCAGTTAGATGTAATGTAGATAGTGATACATTTAGCCTGATTAAATGAAAATGTGTAGCACAGTTTTCCTTTTATCTTAGAACTAGTTATTTTGGCTGAACCTTTCATGGTTTTATTGAATATTGGGAAGAAACAATGAATTATAAGTATTCGTTAACAAATTTGTTATTTAACACTGATGTTTTATGCTTTTTGCATATAACATTTGGGAGGAAAGATGCAAATAATTATTTGAATGGCATCGATTCTGGTTATAACGCTTCTAATAAAGGAAGACAAAGCTGCTCATTTTTATTTTGCAAATCACCATATTTTGATGTATTATTTAAGACATAACGTTTCGTTCATAGAACAGTGTGATGTGGACAGTGCTGTATAACCATTTTCCATTTTTTAAAATTAAATTTATTTTAATTTTCATTTCAGTTGGCAGTTTGGGTCCTTCTAGTGCTACAATATCGTCGAAAAATTCATGGATAAGCACAAAAAACCTCGTTTCTTCAGTATATGTGAGTACAGTACTTGGAGATGCACTTTTCTAGGTGCTGTAGATGTGTTGGGGGAGACTCAATACATGTTTTATTTTTATGGTGATTTTTACAAAAATATATATCTGTATATATATATATATATATATATATATATATATATATATATATATATATATATGTGTGTGTGTGTGTGTGTGTGTGTGTGTGTGTGTGTGTGTGTGTGTGTATGTATGCATATATATATATTATATATGTATATATATGTGTGCATGTACATATGCCAATATATATACATATACATATATACATATACATATACACACCATGAAGAGGAAGTTCCGTTTAAACTTAT